>NW_025214605.1:2035-18801 GCF_004010195.1 Chiloscyllium plagiosum | reverse complement strand
CCCTTCCTATTCATATACCCATCCAAAGCCTCTTAAATGTTGCAATTGTACCAGCCTCCACCACATCCTCTGGCAGCTCATTCCATACACGTACCACCCTCTGTGTGAAAACGTTGCCTCGTAGGTCTCTTTTATATCTTTCCCCTCTCACCCTAAACCTATGCCGTCTAGTTCTGGACTCCCCGACCCCAGGGAAAAGACTTTGTCTATTTATCCTATCCATGCCCCTCAATTTTGTAAACCTCTATAAGGTCACCCCTCAGCCTCCGACTCTCCAGGGAAAACAGTCCCAGCCTGTTCAGCCTCTCCCTGTAGCTCAGATCCTCCAACCCTAGCAACATCCTTGTAAATCTTTTCTGAACTCTTTCAAGTTTCACAACATCTTTCCGATAGGAAGAAGACCAAAATTGCAATGTCCTGTACAGCCGCAACATGACCTCCCAACTCCTGTACTCAATACTCTGACCAAAAAAGGAAAGCATACCAAACATCATCATCACTATCCTATCATGTTTTTCTTGATAAAATATAGAATGATTTCCACTGTGTAACTGGTCCTTACCCCTAGTTTTGCATTCATCTGCTCAGATTAATTTCATTATGGTTATTTTGGAGGGTAAATTAGATGTTCTTTCTGTCCATATCTTCGAGTACTCTACCATAATAGATGTGTTAAATAAATCATTGTAACATAATATTTGATTATAATTCACTGAAGACATTCAAGTTTTTCTGTAGTTTATTTGCAGGTTTTCACATACAGCTGTGTGTATGAGCATTATATTGCTACAAGGTTTTCCTCTGTCATATGGATGCAGAGATGGATCTGTTTCAGACCTAATTTCAATGGATTGTGGTTTATTGATTGCGCTGAGAGCTGTGTTGTTGTGCACCACAATGTTTGATTAAACCACGTTGAAGTAACTGCATTTTATCTACAACGAGTGAATTACAACAAAGAGAACACTTCTATTGAGTTCTTGAAAGTGGTTTTATCTGATGCTGGAATTTGACATACTCTTAAAATGCACAAACATGTTCCACTCCAATACTTTGTTGCATTCCAACATGGAAGTACATGGTAAGGGCTGCTCATTTTTACTCTACTTTTTATCACATTATTTTAGACTTTTTCAGGCTCACTTTGTCTGTCTGGTTCTTCATTCGTCACCATTTATCTTTTGATTGTCGTTAAATAAAATTGTACTTTAGTACAATTACTTCTGAAAGTTCTTCTGAAAAGATTGCTAACAATTAATTTTACTCCATAGGACTATCGATGGTAAGATTCTATTTGAAAATAATCCACATTTTAATGCAGAAAAAATTTTCAAAACCAACAGTGCATAGAGAGTGTAGCAAGAATTGAGTTAGCAGGGTAAATAGAGCTTCCCAGTCCCTAGTTTGTAGCAGTCTCTTAAAAAGATTGGTGTTATCTCAGAGTGTCTACCTCAAGTAGGAAAAATGCCTGTATTTGTATGCACTAAGAATTCAACCCACAGCTGGCAGTCACAATAAGCAATTGAGCCTAGAAACATCAGTCCTAGACTGACGTTAATATAATATGAGGAGGTTTAGATGGGCTTAAAAGTGAACAGATATCTTGGTATAGATGAGTTGTATCCAAGACTGCTGTAGGAGAAAAGGGGGGAAATCACAGGGGAATTTGTAATTCTTTTCTGGGTATGGTGGAGGTGCCAGAGCATTGGAGGGCAATAATGTCATTCCACACTTTATCAACCTTCTTGGAAAGAGAAATCAGGGAATTACAAGCCAGTCAGTCTCACATCAGTGGCAGGGAAATTATGTTGAAGGCATTCTGAAGTCTAGAATTAACCTCCATTTATAGAGACATAGGATCATCAACATTTTTGAAAGAGGTGACTAAGTATGTAGCAGAGGGTAGCATAATTGATGTGATTTATATGGATTTCAGCAAACCCTGTGACAAGTTCTCACATAGGAGGCTGATAGTGAAGAAAACAGCACAGGTAACGTTATAAGTTGGACCCAAAATTGGTTTAGTGGCAGGATACAGGATGGGGATAGAAGGCTGTCTGTGTGAGGCCACTGTCCATTGGCATTTCACAGGGATCAATGCCAGGTCCCTTTTTATATGAGCAATGTAGATGCAAATAAGGGCGATATGATATGTTTGCAGGTGACACAAAGAATGGCTGAATGATGGTGTGGAATAGGGTCTTGGGTTGCAGGAAGATATAGATGTTGGTCACATAGGCAGATCAGTGGTGGTGGATAAAATTTAGTACTGAAAATGTGTTGCTGGAAAAGCGCAGCAGGTCAGGCAGCATCCAGGGAACAGGAGAATCGACGTTTCGGGCATAAGCCCTTCTTCAGGAAGGACAAAATCCTCGTGGATAAAATTTAACCCTGATAAGTAACTGGACAAGGGTGTTCCGGTCTCCACACTAGGAAGGACGTAATTGCACTGGAAGAGGTGTAGAGAACATTCATCAGGTATTCCCTGAGGTGGAATGCTTTATCTATGAATGGAGAATGATTAAGCTTGGATTGTTTTCTATAGACTTGAGAAAGTTGAGGAGGAAACCTAATAGAGTCGTACAACATTATATTAGGCATACACAGAGTAAATAAAAAGCAGCTATTCCCCACAGTTGAAGCGTCAATGATAAGGGGCATAATTTTAATATGAAAGGCAGGAGATTTGGAAGAGATTTGGGGAAAACGTTTTACAACCAGAGAGTGGTGGGGGTCTGGAATACATTGCCTGGGAGGATAGTCAATGCAGGTAAGCTCAATCCTTTAAAAAATACTTGGATAATCACTTAAGATGTCATAACATTCAAGGCTGTGGGGCTAGTGTAGATTTTAGTGTAGCTTTGGCTTCTTTTGCACTCTGATTTTTGCAACTAAATCTGCAGGACTGAAGCTTCAATAATATGCTGACTCATCGGGCAGAAATTTTCCTGTCAAGATTAGGGTGATGCTGAAAAAGCACAGCAGGTCAGGCAGCATCCGAAGAGCATAAACATTGACGTTTCAGGCAAAAACCCTTCAGCTCTTCCTGATGAGCTTTTGCCCGAAACGTCGATTTTCCTGCTCTTCGGATGCTGCCTGACCTGCTGTGCTTTTCCAGCACCGCTCTAATCTTGACTTTAATCTCCAGCATCTGCAGTACCCACTTCCGCTTGGAATTTTTCCTGTGTCAAGGATATGGACAGTGGTGAGGAGGTTTGTAATATTGTGGAGCAACTAACAAAAATGAGATTCCTGACGTTAAGGGAAAATTATGATTTGAGTGGTGTGAATAAATTAGGTGGGAATCTTGCTGGTAAGGTACAATGATTTTATTTATATGTGTTAACATCTCATTATGACTTGATCCTGCCTTATTTATATGCAAGTTGTTATTCTTCAAGTTGCCGGTGTGAAACTAGATGGTGTCAATTCCTGATTTAAAAGCAAAGTTGTTAGCTGGCAGCTGCATCTTGCTGGTGTCATCTACAAGCTCCCATTTTGGCCAGTATTTCCCAACCTTTAGAGCGGGTTTCATGGACACTACACAGAAGTCATTATTGGCAAAATAACAGCCTCACCACATCTTCATGATGGCCTTTCAGACTAACTTGTAATTCAGTTCAGTACTTTAGTGCTGCAGTTAGGAGCTCCCTGACACTGGACATTGCAGTAGTGCTGGTAGTTCACTTTGCAGTCACTGATCTTGTGCATTGGAACATGATTTCTGTGTTCTTTGGTTACTTTCTTAGGTCACTCATTTTGCAATAATTGGATACTGTCTGCATCTCTGCCTTGCCTTTTAATGCAGACAGAAAGCCAGGTGCCTTGTTATTGTTGCCTGGTCTGAACAGCGAAGAGGTGCACATGTTGCTGTATGGTACCATGGTGCATCGGTGTCATACCTACAGCATATGCCAGCAGCTTATGTGGCAAATGCACTGCATGTGTTTCAATCAAGTGGCCATGTCTGAAAGTTGAAGAGAATTAGTCCTCCTGCAAAGGGGGCCTATGATCAGTAAAAGGTTGCAGTCACAGTAGTCAACATCATCGTCTGATCTCAGTCTAAAAGAGTTGGCCACTCTCCGGCACTTTGCGTAATCAGGATCTTTGGATCCACACCCTTACAGTTGAGAATTGGGCAAGACAACAGGACCCTAATTACACCAAGAACACAAGGATTTGGAGCTGTTTTCCTCTCATTGAACTGTAAGTGAGTCAGAACATGCTTTTGTCAGAAATGCTGCATTTATTTGGGGTGATCTGATGGTGGAGGGACAAGGTGTCAGTAACTCTACTCCAGTTATAAATAGAATTTGTGTCATGGTTTGTGTACCATTCATCTGAAACGGTTCTGGTGTTTCAAGAGGTCCATTTAGAAGCATTCCAACCCCGCCTTGTCAGTGTCCTCTGAGACCTATTGTATCAAGGAAGATAGCAAAGTCTCATTTGTGTATGCTGCAACTGCTGGCAAATCGCATTACTGAGGAACACTTTTTTGTTTCTGATGCACTCCATTTTGGCATCATTAGAACTGTCTCCAGCTGGAACGTGATTTTGTGATGTGCAGGGGTGAGTTGCCATCCTATCCCAAGTTCATCAAAGTGACAATGTTTCATTTTTAGTCAGTTTGTTGCTTCCTAGGATCCACGAGTGATCTATGTGGGTTCTCTGAATCCTCAGCCCACACGTTAACAAGGCTGTTGTCCACGTAATTTGTGCAAGATCATCTTGTTTCCCTGTGAGGTGATCAGTACTATAACCTGGGCCACAGACTTTGTCAATTCTCTCAGGTCTGAGGTGCTAAAGACTATAATAATTGAGTACGCCATATCATAATGCAACTGGCTTCATTGACCAAAGGGGACTTCTTTTTATTAGTGTCCACATTACCTGTGACCCTCATCTGAGAAGTCTACATGAGGTACCATGAGTCTGCAATGATGCCTGTATATTTGTCAGCTTTATTGTTTCTGCTCCATTCCAGTGGTCAGATATGAGAGTGGCTGCTGAGCGTAAGAGTTGTCGTCTGTGACTGATAACTCTGTTACAGAACCCCTGACTCTGGGGGATGGGAGAAGATCGTAGCTGTAAGATCTGCTCTTGGTTTTGTTTTCTTTTTCAGTACTCATCCCCCCCGCACCCCTTCCCACACCCCTATCCCACATCCCAGCCGACGTCCCCATCTCCTCTCTCTCCCACACCCACTCCCCCCTACCACAGCACAACCAACCCTCACCCACCACATGCCATCATCCTTCACCCCTCTCCTTCTTCAGCCCCCTCAGGGCCCCCTCAAAACCCCAACCCAAGCCTTGCCACATGTTCACTAACCGCCCTCCTGAGCTTGAACTCTGAGACCAAATGGTCTGTCCTCAGGGAAGGGCTTACGTTCATATCCCTTCAACCCCACCTCAACAAATTCTAGGTCCACCACGACGTGGAGCTGTTCTTCTGCCTCTGCCTTCATGCCTTCTTCTTTGACAAAAACTCCCAGTCTTCCTCTGAGTTTCTACTGCTAGTCTTGATTTCTTCCCTCCAACCTCACCCCCTCTGAACATGCTCCACTCCACTTGCTCCACAATAACCCCCAGTTCACCATCAAACCCACTGACAGGGCGATAGTAATCTGGAGAATAGACCTCTATGTCACAGAAGCTAAACGCCAACTCTCTGACACCAAATCCTACCTCTTCCTTGCCTACAATCCCATCGCAACCCATCAGGCCAAAATCACTGGCACTATCCGTGCCCTCAGTGCCTCAGGTGATTTCCCTTCCACTGCCTCCAAACTCATAGTCCCCCAGCTCCGCACTGCCCGGTTCTACTTGCTCCCCAAGATCCACAAACCCAGCCGACCCATCGTCTTAGCATGCTCCTGTACCTCCAAACACATTTCGTCCGACCTCGACTCCATCCTCTCTTCCTCAGTTCAGACACTTTGCACCTTCTGCGACACCAACCACACCCTCCATTCTCTTCAGCAACTTCCAGTTCCCTGGCCCCAACGTTTTATCTTTACTGTGGACATGCAGTCCTTACAAACGTCCATACTCCACAAGGATGTCCTCCAGGCTCTCTGCTTCTTCCTGTCTAACAGACCCATTCAGTCCCCCTCCACCAATACCCTCTTCTGCCTAGCCGAACTGGTCCTCACCCTGAACAATGTTTCCTTTAACTCCTCACAATTTCTCCAAATCAAAGGGCTGGCCATGGCGCCTGGATAGGCCCCAGCTACACCTGCCTCTTTGTTTGCTATCTCGAACAGTCAGTCTTCAGTACCTGCATAGGCACTGTGCCCCAACTCTTTCGCCGTTACATCGCTGACTACATCGGTACAGCATCCTACACCCAGACTGAACTGGAGGTGGTCATCGACTTGGTCCACAATTTCCATTGCACCATCAAATTCACTTGGTCCATCTCGGACACCTCCCTCCTCATTTTCATCTCTGGCGTCAATCTCCAGACAGGCGTTTACTACAACCCAGAGACTCCCATAACTGCCTGGACTACATCTCCACCCACCCATCCTGCAAGAACTCCATCCCATTCTCCCAACTTGTCTGCTCAGATGAGGGCACATTCCACACACAAGCATTCCACGTGTCCACCTATTTCAATCAATGTCCTTTTCCTCCCCCTGTCATCCAGACAGCCCTCCACCGCACCATCTCCATTCCCTGTTCCACTGCTCTAAACCTCCACTGCTCTAAACCCCCACTCCCAAAGCAATAAAGACAGTCCCACTTGGCCCCTCCTATCACCCAACTAGTCTCCGCATCCTATGTTCCCTTTGACAGTGTTTGGTTTGCGCCACTCTTCCCACCAAGCCCCCATGTACCTTCCCCTGCAACTGGAAAAGATGCAAAACCTACTGGCACACTACCTCTCACCCCCATCCAAGGCCCCAAACAGTCCTTCCAGGTGTGACAGAGGTTCACCTGCCTCTCTTCCACCCCAGTTTACTGCATCAGGTGCTCCTGATGTGGTCTTCTCTATATCAGGAAGACCAAACATAATCTTAGGGAATGGTTCGCCGAGCATCGCAGCTGGCCTGCAGGGGCTGACCAGACCTCCCCAGTCATCACCCATTTTAATTCCCGTTCCCACTCCCTTTTCAATATGATCCTTGACCACCTCTATTGCCACAATGAACCAAACTGCAAATTGGAGGAACAACACCTCCTCTTTCGCTTGTGCAGCCTACAGTTTGGAGGACTCAACATTGAGTGCTCAAATTTCAAATAACCTCCCTTCCCAGTCCCTCCCCCTCCCTTCCACTCCTCCCTGCCACCAATCGGATTCATTCCTCCCATTGACCAACCAGGTTGTATCCTCTACCTGTCTTCACCTATTCCCACTTCACCACCCTGCCCCCACCACCACCTTTATCTGCAGCTCCCCCCCACACCCATCCCCAGTCCTGAAGAAGAGTTACACCTGAATTGCCAACTTCTCCACCTCCTGATGCCGCCTGGCTCACTGTGTTC
Organism: Chiloscyllium plagiosum; assembly: GCF_004010195.1. Taxonomy (NCBI): domain Eukaryota; kingdom Metazoa; phylum Chordata; class Chondrichthyes; order Orectolobiformes; family Hemiscylliidae; genus Chiloscyllium; species Chiloscyllium plagiosum. The sequence continues at coordinate 11,311 of NW_025214605.1, read as the reverse complement.
TTTCAGCCTCCTGCCAGTCTATGTTAGTTCATATGGATTTAGCAAAGTGTTCCAAGTTCCACATGGTAGACTGGTTAGTAAGGTTGGATCACATGGGATCTAGGGGAAGGTAGCCAATTGGATATAACATTGGCTTGAAGATAGGAGGCAAAGGATGGGTGGTAGAGGGTTGCTTTCTGGACTGATGGCCTGTGACCACTACTCTGCCACAAGGATCAGTGCGAGATCCACTGTTTTCATCATTTTATATAAATGATTTGATTAGTAAATTTGCATATTATAATAGACAGTGAAGAAGGTTACCTAAGAGTATAATAAGGCTTTAATCAGATGGGCCAAGGAGTGGCAGATGGAGATTAATTTGAATAATCCTCCAACAGCTTGCCCACTACCAATGTCAGACTCACTGGTCTATAGTTCCCTGGCTTTTCCTGACAATCTTTCTTAAATAATGGCATCACATTAGTCAACCTCCAGTCTTCCAGCACCGCACCTGTGACTATTGATGATTGCAAGTATCTCAACAAGGGTCCCAGCAGTCACTTCCCTAGTTTCTCACAGAGTTTAAGAGTACATCTGAACTGGTCCCAGGAGTTTATCCACCTTCATGCATTTTAAAACATCCAGCACTCCCACCCTTGAAATATGGACATTTTTCAAGATGATTTGGATGTGAACATAGGAGGTATGGTTAGTATATTTGCAGATGACACCAAAATTGGAGGTGTAATGGACAGAAAAGACGGTTACCTCCGGGTACATTGGGATCTTGCTCAGATGGGCCAGTGGGCTGAGGAGTGGCAGGTGAAGTTTAATTTAGATTATTGTGAGGTGTTGCATTTTGGAAAGGCAAATCTGGGCAAGACTTATATGCTTAATGGTAAGGTCTTGGGGAGTGTTTCTGAACAAAGAAACACTGTCATAGGGGCGGTGGCGGGGGGTGGAGAATGTGATGGATGCTGAGGAGCTTGGAGAATGGCACAGTCTTCTTTGGAGAAAGATGAAGGCATTGAGTGAAAGGATCATCGTTTTCATTAGTGCAGTGCTGCATCAGGCACAACAGCCAAGCGAGATGAGATTTAATTGTTAAAAATCACACACCAAGTTGACATCAGGTGACAACTACTTGATGAAGGAGCAGCACTCCAAAAGCTAGTGCTTCCAATTCAACCTATTGGAGTATAACCTGGTGTTGTGTGATTTTTAACTTTGTACACCCCAGTCCAACACCGGCATCTCCTAAATCATGAGATTTAATTGATTTCTCTAAGGGTAAAGATCCCACCTGCAGGAGTTGCATTCTGAGGATTAGGAACTGTTAAGTCACAGCAGCCCAATTGGGAATACAGGCTCTAGCTGGTGTCATGGTCTCTTTGAATTGGTGGTGGTGAAAGTGGCTTTTGAGGCTGCTGATTCAGCGAGGCTCAGTAGGACCTTTCAGACAAACCTAACAAGGATGAGTGACTATTGAGGACAGGGAGGAGATCTTATCAACAGGGGTCCTTCCATTGCCAACACATATTTGGAGGGACGTCCAAAATCCATAATGAGGCTGCAGGGACAATGTTCCAGTCTGGTGTCTGAGATCCCCCACTGTCGTTAGAATGGCAGTAGTTTTAATGACAGAAGACAGTCTGCTTAAGGGTCTTAACTGCCCCCTTACAGGACTGCCATTCTCATTATACCCTGTTCTACTTGAATATGAAACAGACCAGAAGTTGTGCAATTTGGTTACAAATTTATTGTATTTTGGAACTGTAATAGTAAACATAGAGCAAATGGTAACTTGTTCCAATATCTGCCTGACTGGGAGCATAGTGATTTGATTGTTTAGATTTGATTGCTTTATTGAGAGGATGTAAAGTATTTATAGTGGGTTGTAATTTAAGTTTGCAATGAATAAAAGAGTCTCCTGAAGTACCAGAAAAATATTGAAGGTCATGGGTTGTGAAAGGGAAAAAAATAAAATAAACCTTTAAGGACTTAGATTAGTACTTGGATTAAGTCATGTAGGTTACGAAATATGGTTGAATTAATCTGTATTAAGGATGTGTGTGGTTAGACATGTTCGCAGAACAAACAATGCGCAGACAAAGGAGAAAGGTTTGAAACAAATAGTCACGTCTCAGTTACAAAGAATCTCACAATGATGAAATGATAAAGTTGTCCTGTGAACGATACTAGACACAGAGCAAATAGATCCTTGCCTGTGAGAAGAGGCTCAGTGTGCTGCCCTAAAACGTTACGCTATTGAACTGGAGAAATAAACAGATGTAAAGCTCCAACAAGAGATTAAGTGTCCCATCAAAACATTAGGGACATAACAGTTGGCTGTATGTTTACCTTCTCTCCATCCTGTGCACAGGCCATGGCAATAAGTTACTGTTCAAACATCGATGGAATTTGACCATGATTGGATGAATGGACTCATGTATTATTAATGATTGGTGTTACATGGTTCCAATGAAATAGAAAAAATAATGTTCTGCAACAGGGCGGAACTGTGGTTCAGTGGTTAGCACTGCTGCCTTACAGCATCAGGGACCTGGGTTCAATTCCAACCTCAGGCGAATGTCTGTGTGGAATTTGCACATTATCCACGTATCTGCATGGGTTTCCTCTGGGTGCTCCAGTTTCCTCCCACAATCCAAAGATGTGCAGGTTAGGTGAATTGGCCATGCTAAATTGCCCATTGTGTTAAGGGATGTGTAAGTCAGGGGTAAATCTAGGGTAGAGGAATGAGTCTGGACGGGTTACTCTTTGTAGAGTCGGTGTGGACTTGTTAGGCCAAAAAGCCTGTTTCCACACTTTAGGAATTCTATTCTATTCTCAGCTTGGGTAAGATCAGTTTCTCCCACAAGAAGAACCTGTTTATTGTGCATATGTATGAATAAACACTGGTGAAGCTTCCAAATGTCTCAGTCTCATGGGTCAAGGTGAATTCACATGAAATCTCCCCTTTACATGTTGTAAACTGGCCAGTCACTGGCCAGTCACTTCCAAGATGACAGGAACCTAACATGAAAAGGAGTAGGAATCAAAAATAAAAATTAGCATTTCTACATAATTTATAATATATTCCATGGTATCATAGAGAAAAGGGCAGAGGGAGTCACTTCTGAGATCAGATTCTAGGCTTCTTTACAAATCAACAAGTAGCACAGACAGGAGCATGTCTGAATAGCAATAAAAAAGCTAGAATTTGCAAGCTAGCACAGCCATGAATGGGAGGGAGATAACTCCAAAGACATTCATCCTATAGCGATCTATGGATTTCAGGAAATTTGTCCAGGCATGATCAGGGTAGAGTTGGAGGTCTCAGCTCAATTTCTGAAGCTTGCTCGTCAGTGCTCTCCCTTACCATTGCCACCTGCTGCTGGCCGTTCCACTACATTGACCCACAGAGAATACTGATTTTAATCCTCTATGGATCAGGGTACAGCTGCATTCAGAAATCGATGTCTGTAACACTTTCTGCATCTAACTGAGGCAATTGTAGAAGCAACAGGCGATGTCAAGAAAGTTTGGCTGTCTGGCTAATCAATGTTCTGTGTTAGTTGCAATGTTGGCAGTGAAGTTTCATCCAAGTTTTTGTGTTTTTCGTGCTTTATCTTGTATTTTCGTATTTCACAGAAATCCATTGTAAACTTTACCTTAATGGCTATGATCTTTGCAGAACCATGGTGTAAGAGTGGGGAATAATTTTTAAAAATATATATTTTATTTGAAAAATAGATTTTTTAATAATACAAGTACAAAACAATACAATTCAAAACAGTACAAAATCCCCAACCCACCCTCATTACGAATGTATAAATACATATCAAAAGATATAGAATAAAAAACCCCAAACTGGCTATTTAACTAAATAAATAAATAACCAACAACAAAGTAATAAATAGCAATAACTCAGCCCAGCCAAACAAAATGCAAATATGTTCACAATTCCTCCTCCCTGGATATTAAACTTCTAAAACACAATCGTTACAGCTATATAAAAACCCTTTTTAGTATGGCAGATAAATCTGTCAAGATATTCCAAAAAGGGCTGCCATATCTTTTAAAAATATTCAGTTTTGTGGTGTACCGTATTTGTGAGAAAATCCAGGGGAATATGCTCTATAACAATCTTCTGCCATCCTGACATGCCCGGGAGGGTTTCCGATATCCAACCTAGCAGGATATTCTTTCTTGCACAGAACGTGAGAATATTGAAAAGGTTTTTGTTATGCGCGTCTGCAGAAAATATAGTGGACAGGCCCAAAAGTGGGCGGCACGGTGGCACAGTGGTTAGCACTGCTGCCTCACAGCGCCAGAGACCCGGGTTCAATTCCCGCCTCAGGCGACTGTGTGGAGTTTGCACATTCTGCCCGTGTCTGCGTGGGTTTCCTCCGGTTTCCTCCCACAGTCCAAAGATGTGCGGGTTAGGTGAATTGGCCATGCTAAATTGTCCGTAGTGTTAGGTAAGGGGTAAATGTAGGGGTATGGGTGGGTTGCGCTTCGGCGGGTCGGTGTGGACTTGTTGGCCCGAAGGGCCTGTTTCCACACTGTAAAGTAATCTAATCTAATCTAATCTAAAAGGAAAAAGATAGGGTCCTTCTCCACCCTTCCACCCAAAATCTTGGCCATTGCGCCCGCCACAGCACTCCAATATGTTGAAGCCTATCGCAAGACCAAAAACAATGGGTAAGAGTGCCCATGCAGACCTTGCACTTGGACAATGCTGAAGGTACCCCTGGTTTAAATTTTGTCAAACGGTCCGGAGCCAAGTGGTCCCTGTGGAGAATCTTCAACTGTAAAGCATGGGTCCTATTGCAAATTGAGATCTTCCTTGCATTCTCCCAAATATCCTCCCATGCCGCTGAGGAGAATTCAACACCCAGTTCTCTTTCCTACATCTTGCATAGTCGATCAGACTGACAGAAAGTATATTCTTAGCACTTAGCACCCCTCTCTATGTCGGATGTGCAGGGATCAGTCAAAAGTGTGGCCTTTTTTTTAATAAAATCCCTAACTTGAAAAAAACAAAAAAGGTCTCCATTAGATAACTCATACTTCCGTACAAACTGACCAAAGGACATCATTACGTCTCCCTCAAATAAATCGTCCATGCAAGACACACCCCTAGCTGCCCAACGTTTAAATTCCGAATCTATCATACCCAGTTGAAAACCCAGCATACCCACTAAAGGTGCAAACAAAGATGTTTTGCCAATATTGCGTTCCCTCTGCCAAATTGCCCGCCATTCTTTAACTGTATTGATGACTATTGGGTTTTGGCAATATTCCCTAACTGTCCTCATTTTGTCCAAAAACAGCAAACTGGTAAGGGTGTGAGGCTTTGATATCTAGCCATATTGAAAGATGATCTCCACAAACCCCATCACTCACGTAGGACAAAAGTGAGCTTAGTTGGTCATTTTTAATGTCTGGAAGGTACACTTCCCCCCAAACTGTGAGGCAATTTCAGTTTAGCTAATTTAATGAGGGGCTGTTTACAATGCCAAATAAAGGAGCTTAACCAGCTATTCAGTCTCCTGAGTGTTTGCTTATTGAAAATCAGGGGGAGCATCCATATAGGGTATAGCAAACGAGGGAGAATATTCATCTTAATAAGCGCTATCCGACCCAACCACGAGACTGGAAGTGCCTCCCATCTTTGAAGATCTTGTTTAATTTTTCCAAATAATTAAGAGTGGGGAATAATTTGGTAGCTATCTTTCTCAGACCTCAGATCATAGTCCAACAGGTTTATTTGGAAGCACTAGTTTTCAGAGTGCCACTTTTTCATCAGGACAAACAACTGATGAAGGGGCAGCGCTCTGGAAGCTAGTTGGACTATAACGTGGTGTTGTGATTTTTTTAACTTTGTCCACCCCAGTCCAACACTGGCACCTCCAAGTCATCTCTGGGTCCTGACACTGTTTACTACCCCTATAAAGTGTTTGTGTTTTTCATGAACTTAGAGTGCTTGTGAGCTTAGGATTTCCAACTTGGGTCTCTTAAAAGCATGAACAATCATATGAGGACATAAAGTAGCTTGGAAAGAAAATCGCTGAAATATCAAGTATTTGTGAAATAACCTATACATTAACTGATCGTTAGCTTGATGTTACAAAATTAGTGTGTATATTTCCCTTGTACAGTTGCACCTTTGAAAGTCAATATCCTGATAGGTCTGTCAGCACTCACTTTAGGCAGAAGATTTGAAGGAAAATTGGCAAAACAATCAAATGAGGCCAGGCAGCATCTGAGGAGCAGGAGAATCGACGTTTCAGGCATAAGCCCTTCTTCCTGAAGAAGGGCTTATGCCCAAAACGGCGATTCTCCTGCTCCTCGGATGCTGCCTGGCCTGCTGTGTTTTTCCAGCACCACATTTTTCAACTCTGGTCTCCAGCATCTGCAGTCCTCACTTTCTCCAAAACAATCAAATGATGCTGGACAGTCCTAATAGCTTGTAATTGATTTTTAAAAGGAGCTATAGATGTGAAACTCACCATAGTTATCTTATACCAAGCACTTGAAGTTTTAATTTCAAAACAGAATATAGGATATTTATTTATAATAAATTAACAAAAACATTGTAGAAAGATTCCAGGTTAAAAGATTTACGATATTTGATATTTGTATTATCTTAGCTATCTGAAGAAAGAAACTCTGAAAAAAAACACAAATGCAGATGTAAAGTTGTTATGTGACTGCATCATTTAATCATCTGACCAATGTGGTGACAATGGTAAATGAGACTTGACCAAAATGTAGTCCTCCAAAATCTCAAGAAGGGCTAAACAAAAAATACTTCAACAAACAAGAATTGAAATTGCTGGGGAAAACTCAGGTATGGCAGCATCTGTGGAGAGAAAGCAGAGTTAACATTTCAGGTTGAACAGCTCTCCTTTAGAACTTCATCAGAAATACCTCAGCTCGTGGTTGGCGTACCCCTTAAAGCAGTGTCACCCTTTAATATATCCACTCATTGGTGGGCTGCATGATTGCTAACTCACATGTGATGCTGTCGCCAAGTTTGACAGACAATTCTATAGCTTTTGACTTCGGTTGAGATCTCCATCAGGCTTGTTTGGCCACGTGGGCTGGTCTCTTAAATAGGGAAGAGGATTTCTCACCATCCTGGAAGGCAGAATTGACATTTCGGACATAAGCCCTTCATCAGGAAAGATGTCCAAAATGTTGATTCTCCTGCTTCTTGGATGCTGCCTGACCTGCTGTTCTTTTCCAGCACTACATTCTTGACTCTGATCTCCAGCATCTGCAGTCCTCACTTTCTCCTCCCCATCCTGAAAGCGAACCTGCAGGAATGCATCACCAAAGTGGAGCCACCCAGGATCTTCCTTTACAAGCCTTCTTTCTCAGTCCTTCAGTAAGAGCAATTTTACTGAGATGATTGATTTGCTGTCAGCTCTTAAAAATAGTGTGACCTCCAAGACCTGACTGGACTTTTGTTGCCACCTGGCAATTGACTGGTCAGTTCTTCCCGAATGCCCCACCCAAATGGCAGCGACTTCTATTTCCAGTTTCAGCAATGGAGCCTTGTTATTAAATTAAGCTCAACACCTTTCCTTATGTCCACCTCTAACTTATTCAAAGTACAAAGGTAACAATTGCATTTGTTACATCACATGTTTGTGTTTTTAGATTCTCAAACTGTGTAACTTTTTGATATTTTGTGAAGTGAGCCTTCCATCTATTTGTTTGTATTTCTAGATTACAAGCAACCTGTGAATCTCACTGCTGCTTTAGTGTTCTTCCAAATTCTTGCCTTTGCCTTTTTGCTGACTGCAGCCTTGACCTGTGTCTGTAATTCAGGTAAATGTTGTGTTCGTATTTAAGTTCACACATCAGCCTTATTTCTATGTTACAAATCAGAAAGAAATATAGGAAGTCTGAAACCTGGAAAAGCCCATGGTGCCTACAACACAACTTCGTGCTGTCCCAGCAGTTGTTAAAGAAGAAAACAAAATTTACAGTACCTTATAAAGTTTCCAAGATATTCCAGATTACATTATATACCTTCTGTGGATATGTAGGCAAACAGCAGCATTTACAAATGTGCAAACAACCAAATCCTCTGCTCTGCTGAGAGTTTCAGGAAGAAAATTGGCAAGGAGAATGTAATGGGGGACAGGGACTCATCTTAATGGTCCAACTGTATGACCTTACTTCTGATCATGCAACATTCCTCCTTTTGAGACTGTCATACAATGTCAGTTGGTTACTGTCTGCGGTAGACCTTGAACTCAGACTCTATTCAAGGTTGAGAAGACATCTGTAGCAGGTATAAACCTGTTGGCTCAAGATGCAACCAAAGGACTGCTGTAACCCAGCAACATTTTCAATGCTTGCATTATCCCCAATCTCCACTTCCCAGCCTTCAGTAGACTTCATGATCTGGGAGCAAACCAGGACCAGCAAGCTGCCTCTGAGGTCATGTATACTTATAGCAAAACAATGGCCTATGAATGAGGCTGAAAGATCAAATTACAATGATCTTGTTACTGGCTTCAGTACCTTGGATTGTGCTCTGATTCAAGATGGTCGCATTTCTACTGCATGGTATCAAGCAACTGTGTGCTCACTTTCTCTTTTTTATTTTCCTAATGAATCGTGAAAATGCCCGTAAGTGAATAACAGAATTATTTCGGATAGATGAAGCTTGTGTTTTTGTTATTAGAATGATAGCATCCAACACTTTTGCAACAGCTGGCCCAATGTATGAGTTAGGTAATCTGGCATAGCCCTTCACTGCAAACAGAAAAATACATCCTTTGGTTATGGTGAATCCTGATCAGAAATATATGGAAGATGCAACAGTTGGGGTGAATGGTATCCACCATATCAAACAATGTTGATTTTCCCTTTGGAACAATGGAACACCTAACAGCTATGATGTGAGTTTCCAGTGTTGAATTGGGGTGGACAAAGTTAGAAGTCACATTACACCAGGTTATGGTGCAATGGGCTTATTTGAGATCACAAGCTTTTGGAGTGTTGCTCCTTTGTCAGGTGAACTTTACAAAAGTTTACTGATATCAGGAACAGGCTGTTCATTTGTATGGAGCAGGCAGTCAAGTTAAATCTCCTTATGAATTACCATTTTATCCTGCCATGTGGGAGACTGTCAGTGACGTACAAACTGGTGCAAAGCAACATTTCACGAGTGATTCTGCAATAAAAACAGAAATTGCTGGAGAATTACAGGTCTGGCAGCATCTGTGGAAAGAAAGCAGAGATAATATTTCAGGTCCAGTGACCTTTTTT
>NW_025214605.1:0-1029 GCF_004010195.1 Chiloscyllium plagiosum | reverse complement strand
CTCTGAAGTTGCCTGATTGCGTCAAGTATTTCTTGGACTGTTAGGGGAGCATTTAAGACCGATACCTGTTCCGGAGTTAGGCCCGGAAAGGTCAAATTTTTAAAAAATGATTGCATCCTCCTAGTCCTGTCTTGATAATCCTGCGATTTATATAAATCAGAATAAAATTTTCTAAAGATTGCATTAATCCTTTTATGATCATGAGTCAAAATACCCGTACTTTCCTTGATAGACGTGATAGTTTGAGGGGCCTTTTTTGTCTTTGCAAGAAATGCTAAGTATCTACCCGGTTTGTCGCCAAATTCATATAACCTTTGTTTTGCAAATAATATTTCCCTTTAAGCCGTTTGGGTAAGCGTTGTGTTTAGAGCTGTCCTAAGGGCCGTCATCCTTTGCAATTTGATAATAGAAGGTCTATCAGTGTATATGTTTCAGCTGCTTTTAAGCGAGCTTCGAGCAGACGCTGTTGTTTCCTAAATTTTTTCTGGGTCGCTGAGTAGGAGATGATCAAATCTCGCGCGTAAGCTTTGAAGATCTCCCACATCATTGATGGGTTGCTAGCCGTACCTAAATTAATTTCTAAAAAAGTTTTAAATTCTTGAGAGAAGTACTTTACAAATTTAATATCTTTCATCAGGAAGGGGTCCATACGCCAATGCTGGAGGGATGTCCCGTTGTTCCTCGCCTTGATTTCCATATATACAGCAGCCTGGTCGGAAATTGCTATACTACCTATTTTACAGGATGATATGGAATTTAAAAACAATCGAGGGGGCAAACATCATATCAATTCTGGTATGATATTTATGTGGATTGGAGTAAAAAGAAAAATCTCTGCCCTATGGATGAAGACATCTCCATACATCTACTAGTCCTAATTCTTTGTTCAGATCCACCAATTGTCTAGATCTGGGAGATACTCCTGCAGTACTCTTGGGAATCCTACCTATTTCCAGATCCATAATACAATTAAAGTCTCCCCCTATAATTGTATGACGGGCACCAAGAGCCATCAATTTTGAGAAGGCT
>NW_025214604.1:36276-47000 GCF_004010195.1 Chiloscyllium plagiosum | reverse complement strand
ATTCCAGGCAATATTGTCACCTGTACATTGAGATAGTGGTCTCAGGCTGTGGTTATGTTGACAAGCACTGTCCCTGAAGCGGATGGTTCCTAATCAGTAAGGAAGGCTATTTAACTCCTTTTGTACTGTAACACACCTTCATTTTTATCTGCCTATGGTAGGTTCTCAAATACAGCTCTCTAGTGTGCAGTATCCAAGACCTCTCTTTATATGCTAATTCAGCTCGGAGTCTTTTCTTTTTCTGATGTTACAGTCATGTGCTCAGCTTCTTCATGATTTACATGCCTCTCATTATACTACAATTTTCAATTATCAATGAATATGGTTCAGCTAGAAGAGGGACCCAGCATGAGCAATCGAAGGACCAGATAAACATCTTGTAGTTGAAATAATTTGGAAGAAATTGCATATGACAATCTCTGCAAGTACTGCGACGTGTATGTGATGAGCTCCTGGATTTGGAAAGAAGTATTGCTACATCTCACAAAAAGGGCACATGATTTTGCAATCTGTTCACACTTAGGTTGCAATGGGATCAGCAGTTGCAGTGTCTCTGAATTTTGAGCATGGCATGAGATAGAGTAGAGGCCACTGAGAGAATAAGTTCAGCATGAAGCCTTCTAAGTTGGAGTCAGAATCTTCTATGACATTTGCAGGATGCTGCTTAGCATCCAACCAAGGCATCCACAGTCGTTGTATATCTTCTCCTATGTTCCACCTCAGTGAGATCGTCATCAGCTCTGTACCAGAATTCACCCACAACCTTGCTCTGCATTGACCTGTTAAATGAATACCCTTGCCCCTGGGTGTGGCTTAAACCCCTGCACTCCTAGCGAATCATTGCATGCTAGCCTACTTCTATACTAGTCTTTAAAGTAGATATCTGTATCAGTATCTAACTTTTCTCTGTGATGATCAGTTCAAATGAAGGGGGTCTCTTCAAAGTTGTATTAGTGCTCACTCTCTTTCATTCTTGGTATGCTGGACTGAAAACGCAGCTTCTGATCTTGGCTGTCCAAACTCAGGAAATTTGAAAAGGGAATATTAGTGTGAAAGAACAGCAGTTTGTTCACCATGCCACATAGCAAGGTAGGGTGAGTGCAGAGTTGAGAAGGAACACAAGGCAATAACATCCTGTTATCCTTAATGATTAGACTCCCTACAGCATGGAAACAGGCCCTTTGGTCCAACAAGTCCACACCGACCCTCCAAAGAATAAATCTAGTCCCCTACCCTAGTATTTACCCCCTGACTAATGCACCTAACACTATGGGCAATTTAGCATAGCCAATTCACCTGACCTGCACATCTTTGGTTTGTGGGAGGAAACCAGAGCACCTGGAAGAAACCCAAGGAGACACAGGGAGAATGTACAAACTCCACACAGACAGTCGCCCTGACTAATGCACCTAACACTATGGGCAATTTAGCATAGCCAATTCACCTGACCTGCACATCTTTGGTTTGTGGGAGGAAACCAGAGCACCTGGAAGAAACCCACGGAGACACAGGGAGAATGTGCAAACTCCACACAGACAGTCGCCCAAGGCAGGAATCAAACCCAGCCCCTGGTGCTGTGAGGCAACAGTGCTAACCACTGAGCCACCGTGCCACCCTGCATCCTGCTAATGTTCTCAGGTACCACAGACTCTGCTCCAGGCAGCTCGATCTAAATGGTAGGTCTGATTGCCATGTAGTGCTACTGGATGAATAATGGGGGTGTGGTGCTTTGACGAACCTGAGAGGTTGGTGGAGCTGTGGGTAGGAGATGTCATGTAAAGATACATTTATTGGCTTTGACTACCTATCTGAGGTTACTGAGCCTTCTGAAGCACGAAATGCTTCTGGATCTTCAATCAGACTCCAGGAATTAATCTTTCTGGCTACTGACTCCCTTTCCCTTAAGGTGGTGGTTTGTGAAGGCTTCCTGGCCACTCACGAAAATGGCATCATTCTTCCTGCTTGGACTCTATGACTAAGTGCTGCACCTGTGACCCTAGGAGGCATCACTCTCTCGCTTAGGTGTTTAACATGTACATTTGCAACATGTAGCAATCTGTAGCATGTCTGTACACACAATTAGCAGGACTCCCTTGCATTGAATACTCCTTTCAGAGGGTAGACTGTCTGCTCCATGTTATCTCTGCAATGCTGCTTGCCCGCCAACTGAGCTTTTAGGCAGCTTGCAGCATATGCCATGCTTGGCACAATGACACTATTGGGTAAGTGAGGAGGCAGCATCAAGTTTGCATGCAGCCTTCTTCCAAAGTAACAATTGTGGCTAATTCAAGTATTGTCACTTTTCACATCAATTAACATCAACCTGGCCAAAGAAACACTGGCATCACTACTAGGAGAACCAGAACCACCAGAACCACAAACCACAGACAGCACCAACTTCATCAGCAAAGACAACATCCTCAAGCTAGTGGATCTGTGCCTCACCACCCACTTCACATTCAATCACAAAACCTACAAACAAGTCAACAGAACACCTATGGGATCACCAATATCAGGGCTCACAGCAGAAGCAGTAATGCAGAAACTTGAACAAGCTGCCCTCCCATCGATCCAACCCAAACTTAGGGTCCGCTACATGGATGACACCTTCATCATCACAAAACGGAACAAATTAGAGGAAACATTGAACACCAACAATATCCTGACAGGCACAAAGTTCACAAAAGAGGTGGAGAACAACAACAGACTCCCATTCCTAGACGTGACTGTTGAAAGTACAGTCAATGGAGAGCTTCAAACCAGCGTCTACAGAAAAACAATACACACTGACCAAATCACCCCAACACCCACAAACAGAGCTGCATTAAGTCATTATTTCAATGATTTCAAAGAACTACAAAAAGCAGAAAAAATAGATCTATACGTTTTCAAGAAAAACAGGTACCCAATAAACAATCCGTCGATTCCTCAGAAACAAACCCAAACAAGTAGACACATGCAACCAAAAACTATAGCCACATTACCTTACATCAAAGGCATATCAGAAATGACTTCCAGACTGCTCAAGACACCTTGGCATCATGGTAGTCCCATGAACCTACCAAAACACTTAAACAATGACTAATGAAATTAAAGGATCCATTAGATACCACCAGCAAAACTCACGTCATTTACAAGATACCATGCCCAGAACTGTAAAAAATACTACATTGGACAAACTAGCAAGAAACTTGCCATCAGGATACATGAACACCAACTGGCCACCAAAAGACATGAGCCATCTCATTGATTTCCATACATACAGACAAAGAAGGACACCACTTTGATTGGGACAACACACACATCCTCAGGCAGGCAAAACAAAGACATGCAAGAGAATTCTTAAAGGCATGGCAGTCTAGCCAGAACTCCATCAATAAACACATTGATTTAGATCCTATCTACCGACCCTTGAAAAAAAAACCAAAAATGACATCACCCACCTTAAGAAATCAGATAGAGAGGTGGGACCACCAGCGCTTCACCAGAAAGTCTCACTGATGAGGTTACCTAGTATGGTGATGAAACGTCTGAAAACAAACCTTCAAGCTCAGCGAGCGAACTTACAGACTTATTGCCACTCCATACCCAGCAAAGCAAAATGGCTCAATTTTCAGTCCTGAGCCCCTAACAAAAAGTGTGGTGAATAGGATGCTGAATCACTTTTTACATCAAAAGCAAGACTCATTTTACGGCTACCTGGTATTTGGCTTGTTCATTTATAGTTTGGCTCACTAAAATGTCAATCCAACTCAATTCACAACAGCACAAGGACCTCTCGGAAAATCATTGCTGGAGTTTATGGATGCATTACCATTCCAATGTTTTCATTGTAACTCATCAACCTATTTGCTTTTATTGTCCAGAGGTTCCAAAAAATCCAAAGGGATTTCATTAGTAACGACTGAAATTATATTGTGCTTCTATTAATTAGGTAGCGGCTGGCTTTGAATGATCAAACAGGTACATTTGGAAATATTTTGTTACATGCTAATATAATTATGAATGAAAGGTATGTCATCCAAATCTGCGGTGAGTAACAGCTGTTCGGATTTGAGACAGCTTGATGATCTTTGCATTCTAAGTTTGAACATTAAAGGCTGCCTCGGAATGTATGCAAGTGAACGTTGTTCCAATTCATCTGTTCACCATCAGTTCACAGAGATAGTGCGGAGATTCTGTAACTTTGAAAAGTCCTGTGTATTGGTGTATCATGTACACTATTTTCTTATCCACTTTTTGCAGGATCAAAATAACTCTGAGACTTCTGTTCACTCTATGAGTATGACCTTTAGCTTTTGTTTCAAATTCTCCATCTCACTCCTACTCTGACCTCACGGTTTTTGTTGTACTATGCTATGGTGATCCAGTGAAACTCAGAATACGGCAAAGGAACATGTCCTCAATTTTTGATTAGCATTTTATAACTTTATAAACTCAACACTGAGTTCAATAATTTCAGACCATAACCTTTCCCCCAATCTATTTGGACAGTAGCTGTTGTCATCTTGTTTATTTATTTGAGCCTCTGGGACACAATGGAGAGTGCATTGGACTTATACAGAGTTGGTGAAGTGGCCAAAAGTTGTGGGTTCGAGTCAAGATTTTCAGGGTGGCACAGTGACTCAGTGTTTAACACTGCTGCCTCACAGCTCCATTGTCCCAGGTTTGATTCCAGGCACAGAAGACTGCCCGTTTGGTGTTTGCACATTCTCCCTGTGCCTGAATGGGTTTCCTTCGGGTGCTCTGGTTTCCTCCCACAGTCCAAAGATGTGTGAGTTAGGTGGATTGGTCATGCTAAATTGCCCATAGTGTCAAGGGATGTGAAGGTTTGGTGAGCCATCCAAAATGCAGGCTTATGGGGTTTTGGGGTATGGGAGGGGCCTGGGTGGGGCTCTTCAGCGTGTCAGTGTGAACTTGATGGACCGAATGGCCTGCATCCACACTGATGATTCTGATACCTCATCTAGACCCACCTTTTCTTTCTTTACTGTCCCATTCTCTTCCCATTGGCCTTGCACTATCATCTATTTTGTCAGTTAATCTCTCCTGCCTTCTCTCCTAATACAGACCTTTCCTTTTGTTAATTTCTCTTTCAACCCATTACCTGCTTCGGTAGTGCATCATCTCTAACTTCTTCTCGTTTTGATGTAGGTTCAAGGACCAAAAATGGTAATTTTGTTTTTAATCTCCACAGATGCTGTGTGCCCTACTCAGCAATTCCAGTATTCTCTGACCTTATTTCTAATTCTGCAAGCTAGTATCTATCAGAATACTTATTCAACCACTTTTCAAAGTGTAGGAGATAGTTTGGAAAGTCAAGCAAGCTGAATGCAATAGTAAAGTTTCCTATTACACCCCTAGGCTAGCTATTATTATGTTACGCATGCAAAGTCACACTCTAAACCTTGTGACATAAATCAACCTACAATCTATAAAGGGAAAAAAGGGAGGAATTGTTTTAAACATGCAGTCAACAAGGGGCAATTCAGAACTTCTATTCTTAAGCGACTTATTTAAAAACTAGATAAAAAATACTTAAACATGCTTTACACAGTAGAAAACTTTTGATCAAGTTAATATACACACACTAGTCAGTGCACTACAAACACAACACTCCAGGCAGTATGGGATACCTCATAATCTAAGGAGCTGCTGGGAGAGTTGGAAAGCTCTTTGGCTAGCTGCAGTGCTTCTATCCTCATGGCTGCATACACTAGCTCTTCCTGGCATTGAATTGGCAGGAAACAATCCACAGAAAAGCAGTATTGGAAAAAAATAAGTGTAAGACTTTGACTGTGATCAAACGTTGGACAACAAACAGAAATGGACATGAAAATGAATGCAAACACAAACAGCGGTAATGGAGCAGGAAATGATTTTCGGTACAAACCTGTAACTTGTACGCAAATGCTGAAGGGTTCTTTTCAGCTGTGTCAGGCTGTAGATAGTCAAGTTCGTCATCTGTGTGTCCTATAATCCTACTTAACAAGGCATCTGCAGAGGCAACTGGTTCCTCAGGAGTTGCCTGCGCAGAAGGGTAGTGAAGGTGCAATAATTCAGGACTAAGGCAACTTAGTAACCTAATCTTGTAAACATATTTTAACATACGTGAATTGTGATTAAGTTAATACATGACACTTTTTAAAATCCTGTGACTAAATTAGCTTTTCTAAATGTTACTGTACTTAATGGCATTGTTATCAATGCAGCAAAACAGATAGCAACCAAGCCTAATGAAAATAGAAAACTAAACTGCAAAACCTGATTTATATTCATATGACATCAATGCTCTACTCTGAACTACTGCTTCACTGGTTTGATGTAGCTACCCAAAAAGTTTCAAAGTAGTAGTGATCCAAAATTACCCTTTACATTTACAGCCCATTTATATTTTCTGGTGTTAAACATGAATTTGTCAACTATAAGAAATAAAATATATAACTGATGTTTCCACTGTCAAGATTAATAAGCCAAAACATACTGGAAAAAAATAACAAGCTCTGAACAATACACACCGATAGTATTGTACAAGTTGGCCGCCAATTCAGCAGATTAAGAGATATCATGTAAATTGTGAATCTCTAGAATTTGTTTTATGCTTGTTATCTCTGCTTGTTATTTTCTGCCACTTTGCCATTTGCTTCACATAAATTGTATTTCTTTTTCAATTCCCCCTGTTGTTGTGAACTTGATGGATTTGTACTTTAATCAATGTGTCACTCATTAAACATAATACAGAGATTAAAATCTGCTAATTAAAAATACCAGAAGCTTTGTAATGATGTGATAATTAAAGTAGTTCCAATCAATTTCTTGCACCCAAACACTGAACAGTTTAAACAGTGATGACTCTTTCCTTAAAGTGGTAAATTGGTCTTTGATAGTTAAGATGTTATATTTTTGATATTTTCCTTATGACCCCTTCCGTCTGTTTTCTCTCAGTGTTAACTGAGTCTTTCTTTCCCTTCCACCCTTTCTTTCTCTGGACCTGATTTGAATCTTGTTCACACACCTTAATTCTCAAAATTTCAGCCATCTTAGCTGTTCAACAGTTTCATTCTCAAAGCCTACGTCTCATTTGGTAAGGAGATACACTATTCTTGAGGTTCCAAATATCTCACTGCCTTAGCCACTCTATATCACAGTTTGCTATTCCAGCAAGAGCCATAAAATATTTTTTTACTTGAAAAGAGTAAAAGGAATCTAGCTAAATCAACATTGGTGTATTGTTGTCCAAAATGGTGTAGCATAACTCTTTTACACAGCACCTGGTTGGCATACCAGGAACCATATTTAATATCTATGATTCACCCTGCTATACAGTCAGAAAAGATATTACAGGTGATCCTTAGAGGCAAGAATGCAGCAAAGCACACGAGGCTTCAACATACCAAGTTCAATCTGAAAACAATGTTGTATAAATGCTTGTGATTTTAACATCAACGCAAAAGAAGATAGTCACAGCACTAAAATCAAAATCATTTTCACCAGTCAAAATTACTTTGTCAGAATGAATTAGTCTGCTATACAAAACATCACATTGTGACATAATTTATTTGATTCTCAAATAAAATGTGCATGTTGGAAAAAAAAGTTGCACATTTAAACATTCTATTGCAACATATTACTTTTATATTTCACACAGAAGGGAAAATTTGTTTTTGCAGCAGTGAACAAAAGATACCACAGATTTGCCACTGCTACACTGAGGGACAAGTGATTTGATTAAATTAATCTTTTTGTTGGTGCAATTAAGTTTTGCAACAAGTTACAATGCAAGTGGTTTACTGTACTTATGTACACAAGTTACAACTTTCTGTAAATTTATACCTAAGAAAAATGTGATTTCAGCATTCTTGGGATTGTACCTTGCTTTTATTCTTTAAAAACTGAAAGGTACAGTAACTGAGATTTATTTGAAGACTTCTGGATTTCTGCATTATTTAGGGAGCAACAGAAACAAATACTGATGATTCTGCAGTCATTGCCATTCTAAAACCTGGGTCATTATATCCAGCATGTAAATTGTTTTTTATGTCAACACGTATTCTGAAATCAAGTCTTTAAATGTCTGTAATACAATATCACTAATTGATAATGTACACAATACTTGTAATTTGAATGTTTTTAGATCACTCAGTAGGTTCTACAGAAACCTATTTTAAGCATTAGTTAAACCTGTTTTAATTAGTGAGCCAGAATGTGAATCTTGTTACCCCCATTGTGCTATTGAGGAAAAGAACATCGATGCATTTATGATGAAACAAAAACAAAAGCCAGGACTGATGAAAGGTCACTGGACTACAAATTTTAACTCTGTTTTTCTTTCTACAGATGCTGCCAGACCTGCTGAGCTTCTCTAGCACTTTCTGTTTTTATTTCCAGTATCTGCAGTTCTTTTTTATTTTGATATTTATTGTGATGGGCTTGGATGAAACAGTGTGGTAGGGAGGCTTGTGTGGAGCATAAACATCAACATAAACATGTGGACTGCTCTTGTGGCACAGTGGTAGTGTTCCTACCTCTGAGCCAGGACGCCTAATTTCAAGTCCCATCTGCTCCAGAGGTAAGTCAACACATTGGAACAGGTTGATTACAAAGTATTTAGATATCTGGACTGAACAGCACATTTTGGCACGATCATTAAAATCAATGCAATTTTCTGATTGCTAAAAGTTAAATATCACTCGGCATAAAATGACAAATTGTTTAAGGTTCACAACTATTCTACAAACTCCACTAAATCCTGAAGCACCAATGTCAGTCACTGTTTGCTTTAAGGTCTATATTCTAGTATTTTACACCAAACTAGTATTTAAACTGAAACCTCAAATCAAGAACAGCTTTAAAGATCGCAAAACCTCAACTAGAATGAAGACGAGAAAATGAGTTACAATAAAATGCAGTTTGGATCAAAGTTTTTGGTTCTCAACGTTGATCAGCACTCTCAAAAGTTACGTAATAAATAATGTTAATTCTTTGCTTCTAAACCCTCCTGAAATAGAGTTAAAATCACCTTGTGAAAAACAAGTCTACATCATACAGTTCAGTACCAGTGCACTAGTACACAGATGACAACTTATCATTCACTCAAGAATTAAATGTGAAGTTTTATTCAATGGTTTCATCATGAGTACCAAGACAGGAGCAAGGCTTTACTGTTTACTGCTCATTACTTTACTGTCATTATCTAATTCTATTTAATTTAAATTACCACAAATGATTTGATGTATTGAAAGCATTACTCACCAGGTCTGATTTTACTGGAGATGAGTTCAGGGAATCTTTGTCTTTCACTTTATCAGATGACTGTAAATGTGCCTCTTGGCTAGCAGCCAAAGGTCGTGTGATGGAAAGTTTATTTGCAGCAGAAGGCAAACCATCATCTACATCATCTAAACTTGAGCTGAAAAATAATTTGTACTCATTCAGACGGTCATCATTACTTATACAAATTAACATTTTAAATCAGATTTTAACTGGATCAGTATCTGTAATGGACAAGCGATATGAAATAACAACAACAGAGCATGACAAAGAGCAGAAGCTGCAGCTTATAGACAGCATTAAGAAATCCTAGGAGAAAGTGAGGACTGCAGATGCTGGAGATCAGAGCTTAAAAATGTGTTGCTGGAAAAGTGCAGCAGGTCAGGCAGCATCAAAGGAACAGGAGAATTGACGTTTCGGGCATAAGCCTAGGGCTTGTGCTCGAAACGTCGATTCTCCTGTTCCTTTGATGCTGCCTGACCTGCTGCGCTTTTCCAGCAACACATTTTTAAGCATTAAGAAATCCCTCAACCAACAGATTAAAACTTTGCAGTCCTGCAACATCAAGTCTGATTAGTCTAAGATCACTGAACAGGAGATTCCAAGATCACCCTCATCCTTACTGATGTCAGAGGCTTACATGAGATTGCAAAAGGGAGGCTTGTGTGAAGCAGAAACATTTTGCAACCATCTTCAGCCGGAATTGTTGATTGGATCATTTATTTTAATCTTCTCTAGAGCTCTTCAATCTTCAGCCAATTCAGCATACTCTTAGAAGAGCCAAGAAATAGTATTGTGTACTTCATATATCAAAGGCTATTTGTTATAACAACATTGGATGCAGTGCTGAAGACTTGTATTTCAGAACCAGCTGCAATTCTAGCCAAGCTGTTCCAGTACAGCCATTAACAGTGACATCTATCCAACAAGACAGAAAGCTAACCAGCTGATTCCTTTATATAAAAAAAAAACAGGGCAAATCAGATCTGGTCAAATACAAATCCATCTACTGTCAATGTGATGGAAGGTGTTGTTGGCAGTGCCATTAACTGGCATTTAATTATCAATAACCTGTTCACCAATGCTAAAAAGGATTCCATCAAGATCTCTTGGCTCCCGATCTCGTTCCATTCTTAGTCAAAATATGAAGGAAGGAGTTGAATTCCTGAGATGAGGTGAGAGTCGTTGTGTTTGACACCAAGAAGCATTTGATGAAGTGTGGCATCAAAATGCCCTAATAAAGTTGAATTCAATAGATTGGATAGGATGCAGAGTTACATTGCACTTTGCTCAAAAACTGCAGACATTCATGTAGAACTCTGAGCTCAAAAACTGCATGAATTTATGTAAAACTCTGTTATCTCACTTTTTAGATTAGAATCAATCTAAACATCAGGTCATAGACAGAGAACACAGGGGGCTAACACCTTCAACATATTGTCTAGCTAACACCA
>NW_025214604.1:15220-36215 GCF_004010195.1 Chiloscyllium plagiosum | reverse complement strand
ACCTGGTGTTGAAAATGTGTTGCTGGAACAGTGCAGCAGGTCAGGCAGCATCCAGGGAACAGGAGAATCGACGTTTCGGGCTTAAGCCCTTCTTAACCTGGTGTTGTGTGATTTTTAACTTTGAACTCAATGGAATAAGTCAAGGTTGGGAAAGCTCTTCACTGGTTCGAGGCATACCTAATACAAAGAAAGATAGTTATGATTGTTGGAGGCCGATCGTCTCAACACCAGAGCATCACTACAGGAATTCCTCAGGCTGGTGCCCTGGCGAATCATCTTGAGCTCTTTCATCAACAAACTTTGCTCCATCATAAGGTCAAAAGTGGGACGGTCATTGATGATTGCAATGTTCAGTTCCATTTGCAATTTCTCAGCTAATGAATCAGTCCATGCCAACATGCAGCAGGATCTGAACAACATTCAAACTTGACCTTGGCTGACAAGTGAAATTTACATCACACAAGTATCAGCCAATGATGATTGCCAACAAGAAAGAATCTAATCATCTCCCCATGATATTCAATGATGTTAAAGTCATTGAACCCCCACTATCAACATCCAGGGGGTCACTGTTACCCAAAACGTAATGGGACCAGTCACATAAATATAATAGCTACAAAAGTAGATCAGAGATTGCATGTTCGAGACCACAAGATGTAGGAGCAGACATAGGCCATTCAGTCCATTGTTTCTGTTCTATCATTTAGTGAGATCATAGAGGAACTGATAATCCTCAACTCCACGTTCCCATTTTATCTTCACAAACCTTGATTCCATTATTGATTAAAAATCTGTTTCCCCGTTGAATCTTGAACACACTTATAAACCCAGCCTCTACAGCCTTCTGTGGTAAAGAATGACACAGATTCACTTTCCTCATAGAATAAATTCCTCCTCATCTTTTGTCTTAAATACGGCATCACTTACCCTGAGATTATAGTCTCTGCCTTATAGTCTCTCTTTCTATACCTATCATGTTAAGCTCCCTAAGAATCTTGTATGTTTCAATAATATCTTTTCTCACCCTGTTCAACCTCTCTTCATAAGAAAATAGGTCCATAACTGGATTCAATCCAGTGAATCTTCTACGGACTGCCTCCAATGCCAACATATCTTTCCTTACATAAGGAAACTATTCACAGTATTCCAGGTGTGGTCTGACTACCGCCTTGTACAGTTTTAGAAATATCTCCCGATTTTTAATTCTATTATTCAGTTCACTTCTCTGACCATTGTCTGAGTTGAACCAGATTGATGACAACTCCAGTGGCTTACTTGACCTGGTGCTAAGTCTCCTATTCTATAAATTCTCTATCACAAAGGCTATCTTTTTCAAACTTTGGTAGATCCGTCACCCCCAGGCCCCAGTCACTGAAACTTCACATATGTTTTTGTTCATCCAGACTTGACTGTTCCAGTGCTCTCCTAGCCAGCTTCCCACCTTTCAATGTCGATAAAGCTTTTCCACAACTTTTTGGACACAGATTGAGTGATCCAGACTGAAAGGTGGCAGAGCTTCTCCATAATTTAGTACATGAATAATTGAGGATGCATCTTCCAAACAAGATTTCTTTTAATGAAAAAATTAGGTTGCATTGACCTATTTTATTTAAAAAGCATCATATAATTACAAATAATTAAGAATAATTTCGATGCTGCTACTGATCTTTATTGATCTCAGAAGTCAGGATGTTTCAGTGAGGCATGCTGAGCAACTCTGAGTAATCTTGACTCTAAACTCCAGCATCTGCAGTACCCACTTCTGCCATTCTGAGCAACTGTCAATGGTTTGAAAACATTATAGAAAGGCCTGTAACAATCCTTTAACAACCATCATCAGTAACAACAGAAAGACTAAACAGATGCATATTCTGCCGAACAACAAATTTAACATTGTGCCAAGGTGCTATCACTGACATAGGATCCAATTGGCAATATTTTGATAAATGTATTGGTTGGGAATCACAGTGTCTCCTTTCAAGCCTCACTTTGAAAGCTAATTGGGATATCACTAGGTAATAGTGCTTTAAAGCAAAAATATCACTATAATAGAATTTTCAAATATCAATAGGACAAAAAGCAAATGAACTTTACCCCCAATGTTCACATTCTTGGGCTTTAGAATTTCTCAAACCATTTTACTTGAATGATATTTTCAGCAAAAGATTCTTAAGATTTAAACTAAAAAGTCACCAGGAGTTTTTAAAAAATCTAGTCTTTTAAACATAATGTCACTCAGGAACTTGATCAAGAAATAATAATCTGCTAGAATACGAGGAAGCAATTGTAAGGATCCATGTGTTTAGAAAATGAATTGATCTCAGAGTTACTTTCACTTTCCTCTGAAAGCAAACTAGATGATTCATAGGGAGAGACTGGATACATACCCTGAACAAGGAGTAGTTGAATCGGATAACCTGACAGCAGGACATTTTATTGGACTGTCTTTCAGAGAATCAATCTTTAAGTACATGGACTGCTTCTTTGCATTTGTTTCATGATGCTAGAAGGAAAGAAAAGTGGAATATTATTATTTGCAGCATTGGGTATAGTAATTTACCAATCATGATTATAGTAAAGTTACAGCAGGAAAGTGGAAGATTGCTACATGGATACCCAACCCAGACAGGAATGGTGGAAGTAATTTCGGAACTGGAGGCCAACCCAGACCAGGCCAGCGCGAGAGGCAGGTCCCATAGGGGAGTCCTGGACAGGAGGCCAGTGGGGGAGGCGTATTCCGGACCAGAGGTCAGCGCAGGAAGCGAGTCACGGAATAAAGGCTGTCGTGGGAGGCGAGGCCCAGACCAGAAGCTGACACAGGGAGGGGAGTCCCAGAGGCAAGTCATCGACAGAAGCTTGGTACGGAGAGGGGAGGCCCTTGCGGAGGGGAGGCTAGGTACTGACACAGACTTGGGTGAAAAGGACTGTAATTTGACTACTTTTGTTTCCTTTTTTATTCTTATGCTTTATTATTCTTTCATTTTGCACTGAAGTATCTGTACCTAGGCACTACGTGTCGAAGATGTTGCCATAAGCAGTGACATTGCAAACTTTTCACTGCACTCATTCAAGTTCATGTGACAATAAAGCTAATTCAATTCAACCCCATATATAGCCCATCATCTTTAAAATGGATGCACGTACAGCATTCAACATGATCTCGTTATACAGATTACAAATAGCTTCATCAGTAACTGGCTAAGTTCTGCATTGTGGTGAATAATTAAACTAAGCAATACTGAAGCTCAATAAGTTTTCAATGGATTCAACATAAAACAATAACTTTTTCATACGATAACACAAAATTAATACTTACTGGCGATGATGAACCAAGTTTTTCCATGTACTCTATGTCTAATGAGTGTTCATATCCCAGCACTATAAGGGAAGACATTGAAAAGTAAATTTATACAATAGAAGAGAGTGGGCTTCTGAAGTTGATTCTGAATAAGATACACTGTGCAAGGTCTACATACTATTGTGTCAATGGAAAGTATTAGATCATAAATCTTTGTGATTACAGCACCTTCTTATTTTTCCATAAGCATCCACAGAGTCATGGTGGTATCATGGCAGCTTGCACAAACTAACAGAATACTCAGTGTGTCCATTTATCATACTGTCCATGATCACCTTGCAAACAATCATCTAACAACAAGCTAACTAAAGAAAATAATGTATGGCCATGAAAATCAAGATGTGAAATAATGCACAGTTCAGGTGCCTATTTGATTTGATAATTGATTACAGACAGTTGTAAGAAGTAACCTGATGCCTGACTACAAACATGGATTCAAATTAGGCAGTGAAAAAGAAAGCCTGTCATTTATGTTGCACTTTTCACAATACAACACGTTCTGAAGTGTTTTACTGGCAATAAAGCACATTTTCCATAAGCATAGTCATGGTGGTATTTTGCCAGCTTGTGCAAACTAACAGAATGCTCCATGTCTATTTATCGCATTGATCAAGACGGTGCACTGTGGTGGCATGGTGGTTCAGTGGTTAGCATTGCTGCCTCACAGTGCCAGGGACCTGGATTCAATTCCAAACCTTCGGTGACTGTCTGTGTGGAGTTTGCACATTCTCCCTAAATATGCATGTGTTTCCTCCAGGTGCCAGGTTTCCTCCCACAGCCCAAAAGGTGGATTGGCCATGCTAAATTGCCCATAATGTCCAGAGATGTGCAGGTGAGGTGGATTAGCCATGGGGAAATGCAGGGCTACAAGGTAGGGTAGGGGGTGTTGATTTGGATGGAATGCTTTTTGGAGGATCAGTGTGAACATGATGGGCCAAATGGCTTCTTTCCTCAATGTAGGGATTCTATCACTTTGAAATGTCAGTTACTGTTATAATGCAGGAAATGTGGCAGTAAACTCTCACAAACAGCAAATGTGATAATGACCAGAGAACCTGTTTTTATAATGTTGAGTGCAGAATGAATACTGGCCAGAACTTCTCTACTCCTTCATATTACATTGAAATGTGGCTTGGGATCCGTTCCATCCATTTGAGGAGAAAATGGAGCCATAGTTTAACAAAAGGCAGCACCTACAAAAGTGCAGCTAGTGTCCCATTAGTACTGTGTAGGAATACCAAACTTGCGATTTGCACGGAAGCTCGAGTGGGATTTGAATCTACCACCAACAGAGCTATGGCTGACACTCCATAAGGCAGCACCTACAAAAGTGCAGCTAGTGTCCCATTAGTACTGTGTAGGAATACCAAACTTGCGATTTGCACGGAAGCTCTTGAGTGGGATTTGAATCTACCACCAACAGAGCTATGGCTGACACTCCATATAACCTATTGTTTTATAATGTAAAATCTTTTCGCAAGTCAACTCAATAACAACGAGAATCATAGAATCCCTACAGTGTGGAAACAGGCCATTTGGCCTATTGAATCTATATCAACCCTCCAAAGAGCATTTCAACCACACCCACTTACCCTATAACCCTGCATTTCCCATGGCTAGTCCTTCTAAACCTCACATCCCTGGATACTATGAGCAATTTAACATAGTCAATGCACCTAACCTGCACATCTTTGGATTGTGGGAGGAAACCAGAGCACCCGGAGGAAACCCACGCAGACACGGGGAGAATGTGCAAACTCCACACAGACTGTCACCCGAGGGTGGAATTGAATCCAGGCTCCTGGCGCTGTGAGGTAGCAGTGCTAACTACTGAGCCTCTGTGCTCCTCATAAATTGAGATAAATAAGTTGGCTTTGTTGAAATTGTTTTTATGACTCTTACAACGTTAATTTTCAGATTCTTTTTGGATAGTCAATGGGTATGGATTGATTTCTTTCTGAACTTGAAATCCTGCAGCATCCACAAGCAGTGTTTCAGCCATTCAGATCTGACCAAACTCTCACATCCTCAGTCCTTCCTATGGTTTTGTTATTGAGCGTGTGGTGCTGGAAAAGCACAGCAGGTAAGGCAGCATCCAAGGAGCAAGAGAATCGATGTTTTAAGCATAAGGCCTTCATCAGTGGTTTTGTTATGTAGATTCAAGATAACTTATATTTGGCTATTTATTCAGCGAATCAAACATAGAACCTAGAAATTTCACTTGTACTGGATCAAATGGAAATGTAAAGTTCTACTATCATAACATTTTTAAAAAATTCAGTCGGGGATGAGTGTGTCACTGGCCCTGCCAACACTTATTGTCCAACCTGGATCCCCGAACATTACCTAGGTCTCCGGATTAACACACTCCTGATAATACCACAAGGCCAACACCTCCCCATAAGGTTCAGAAGTCAAATTATTACAAAAACCTCTAAATTCAAACAATTGGTCTTATTCTTAAATGTTAATATTTTAAACGTATGATTTGTTTGCACTTACTGGCTTTTTGTCCTCAGTTTGCAGCTGGCACGAATAAGTCTCCTGACTTATTTCAATTTCACATTAAAAAGACAGAATTACATTTGTTTCTCTTTCGTTTATCAATCTTTCCTCATAACTAGAATTCTCCAGTCCAAGCAACATCACTCTAAGTCTTCTCTGTACCTCTTTTAGTAGAATCAAATCTTTTTTATAGTGTGCTTTCCAGACCAGACCTGACCCAGAATATAACCTCTATATGGAATAAAACCTTTTCTGTTTGACTTGTCAAATCACTTTTTAGGGCCTATGAGCATGTACTCCAAGGTCCATCAATTCCTCTACACTTCTCAGCATCTTGCAATTTATTGTGCATTTCCTTGCCTTGTAAGTATTCTTCAAATATATTATCTCTCACTCCTCCAGACTGAACTCCATTTACAACTGTTCTAACCAGCTGTCTCAACCATTGATATTTTCCTTTTATCTAAAGCGGTCTTTAATTTTTTAAAATTACAGCCCCTGCGTTCAAATATGAATCACTGATATGTACCATGAGTAGCATGGAACATATTTAACCCTGCAGAATAGCCCAGCCTCATGGACAGTGACCATTATACTTTTCTGCTAATCTCGGATACATTTTTAAATTCAACTTGCCACTTTGCTTTAGATGCAATTTGGTTTTATCTTAGTGATCAGTTTGCCATGTGGGGCCTTATTAAAGACCTGCTAAAATGCATATAGATTCTGGAGCAGTGGTGCTGGAAGAGCACAGCAATTCAGGCAGCATCCGAGGACAGGCAAAATCTGTGCTCTTCCAGCACCATTGATCCAGAATCTAGTTTCCAGCATCTGCAGTCATTGTTTTTACCTCCTAAAATGCATATAGACCCC
Organism: Chiloscyllium plagiosum; assembly: GCF_004010195.1. NCBI lineage: Eukaryota > Metazoa > Chordata > Chondrichthyes > Orectolobiformes > Hemiscylliidae > Chiloscyllium > Chiloscyllium plagiosum. Next base: position 29,479 of record NW_025214604.1, on the reverse strand, counting down.
ATCTAACACAATATCCTCCTTGCTACTGCCTCAAAAAGTTTGATTCTATTAGTTTGACACAGCTTTCCCTTGTCAAATCTGTGCTGACTCCCTTTGATTAATCCTCATCTTTCAAAAGGAGATTTAATCCCAAGTATCTGAGTTTTACAATAACTTTTCCATTACTCAGCTATAATTACTTGGTCTATCCCTTTTTAAAGCATTTGGGTCAGATGGCTAGATGTCTAGAGTGTGATGCAGAATGATGCAAATAGCAAGGGAATCCGATCCCATACCAGATGCAGCAGATAACAGAGGTTCAACTCCTTGTCTTGCCCAATTTTGCAGAATGTTAACTCTCGGGTTATATAATCAAACTTGTGACCTCCACCATCAGAAGAACAAGTGCATTGGACACATGGGGACTACAGTGCTAGCAAATTCCTCTCCAAGACACACACCACCCTGACTTGAATTATATTATTGTTTTTCACTGTTAGAGTTAAAATCCTGAAACTCTCTTCCTGAAAAGCATTGTGGGTAACTCAGCACTCCAAGGACTGCAGCTGTTCAACTTACCATCGCCTTCTCCAGGGCAATTCTGGGTGGCCAACAAATGCCCACATCCCATTAACAAATATAATCCCAACCAAAACAGATGCCTGTGATCCTTTGTGGACTACGTTTATTTACCTAAACACTGATACCAGCTTTAACACCACACCAATAGCCAGACAGGATTAGAAAACAATGGCTAGGACCACTGCTATTTTCTCTCTTACTTTCTTGAACAGCCTCGGATGAATTTCAGCCAGACGTTGGAGCTTAGCCACTTGCAAAGATTTTAATCTTCATAATGTTGCCTCTCTCACTATGTTCACATTCCACCTCCCTGATTACAATGTTTCTATCATTCTTCTCTTTTGTGAAAGCAGACAGAAAATATTCATTAAAAACCATGGCCAACTAATAAGCCCTACAATTTCTTCAGTTATCCACTTTAACTTTATATATCCATATGTAACATGTTTGCCATGTCCAGAATGGTTAATCTGTTTCCATTTTCCCAAATTAATAATCATACATTGAATGTATTGCTTCGTTCAACAGAAAACTAGGAAAATATGGAATTGCAGCAGCAACTACAAAAAATTAACAAGCAGCTTATAGCAACTTTAATTAACACTGCTCCCAAACACTATAAAGTCAACAAAACACTTTAAAAGGCAGAGTCAATATTGCAATTAGAGAAAAGCAAACAACTCTGTTAACTTAGTTTTACTTTCCATTGTTTTATCATATCAAAATGGGACCTAAACCCAAATTTTGAACCCATTTAGCAGATTACACAGGCCCTTAGCTCTGCTTTAGAGTAATATGAAATATCTACAGTTAGCTCAGTTGCTGGATGGCTGGTTTACAATGCAGAGTGATGGCAACAGTGAGAGTTCAATTCCTGCACTGGCTATAGTTAATCAGGAAGGACTCTCCTTCTCATGGTTTCCCCTTTGCCTGAGGCAAGGTGACCCTCAGGTTAAACGATCCATAGCTGTTTTTTTATAATAAGAAAGCATCCTATGATCTAGTATGACATCTACACTTTTCAATCTCTCACTATTTAAGAAATTTTTTACGCATCTGTTCCTTCTTTCAAAGCAGATAATCTCACATTTTCCACATTATATTCCATCTGACAAGTTCTTGCCCACTCACTGAGCCAAATCCTCTTTTAATTACTTTAGATCTTTCATCACAATCCACATTCCTTCTTAGCTTTGTACAGAGGAATCTCGATTATCCAAAGGACACAGGTGGGGATATTTCCTTCAGTTAATTGAATGCCAGATAACATAGTTGGCCAAGCATCGGGACCTTGCGATCTTGTTTGGATAATCTGAAATTCTGTTAATCGAATGCTGGATAATCGAGATTCCTCTGTATTCAGTGCAAATGTGGAAATATTACATCAGGCCCCTGCGTTCTAGTCAGTGAAAAACACTGTGAACAGCTGAGGTGAAAGACCCTTGTGGTGCTCCACTAGTCACAGTCCGGCAACAGAAAAATTACCTATTTATTCCTATCTCTGTTTTCTGTCAGTTAGCCCATCCTTAATTCACAACAATATATTAACACCACGTTTCTAAAGACTTTACATTATCTATCCTGTTGTGAATGCTGCATGCACATTATCCTGCAGTCATATTTCATACACTTGTCTGATCCCCTGACTGTGGAATTCCTCATCACTTTTGCGCTCTAATTCTTCTTTCTCCACATTATACAGCTGAGATGCGCTTGGTGAATATTAACCATGAAGGGGACGCTGTGCAAATTCACCGCAATAATAATGGGGTGAAAGAATTATACTGAGGTCATATTACATACACACAGACTTATATTCTCTTGAATATAAAAGAATAGAGTGTGATCACGTTGAGGTGTTCAAGATGAGTAAAGAGCATGATATAATAAGGAGAAACAATCTCCTCCCTCAGGAAAATCCACAATCAATGAGAACTGAAGGGTAAACTTTACAATAGTTAGAGTTATACACTATGTGTCAAGGTGGTTCGGTGGTTGGCACTGCTGCCTCACAGCGCCAGGAACCCGGATTCGGTTCCCCCCTCGGGCGGCTGTCTGTGTGGAGTTTGCGCATTCTCCCTGTGTCTGTGTGGGTTTCTTCCGGGTGCTCCGGTTTCTTCCCACAATCCAAAGATGTGCAAATCAGGTGAATTAGCGATGCTAAATTGCCCATAGTGTTAGGTACATTAGTCAGTGGTGAATGGAGGGGAATGGGTCTGGGTGGGTTGCTTTTCGGAGGGTCGGTGTGGACTTGTTGGGCCAAAGGGCCTGTTTCCAAACTGTAGGAAATCTAACCTAATCTAAGCAAAGGGTATAACTTTAAGATTGAAGATACCCAGTGATCCACATTGGTTCCTCATTAAGAAGTGCCTCAGTTTTGAAATTCTCAGCCTTATTTTAAGTCACTCCACAGTCTCACTGTTGCCTAACTCTGTAATCACATTGAATCCAGTAACTCTCAGAAATATCAGTCTTCCTCCAATCCTGGACAGTTTTCCTGATTGTAGTTGCTCCATGAGTATGATTCAGAACAATGGATCACACAGACACCAAGAAACAATGGAGCAAATTTAAATCACATTTTGGTCTCTTCTTGGGTATAAGACTGTCAACTTTAAAGTGTCGAGTTCTCCAAACAACAAAAGTAGGAACTATGTGCATATTAGTTTGTAATGATGATGCATTTGTTATGGCTGTTCACAAGGGTTGTATGACAGTGACATCTGATACTTTAATCATCAGTTTGGAGCTTTTATCCTTGTCACCAAAATAATGGCGAGATTAACTCAAATTACATTTACTTTAATGTGAAACAAGGATAAACAGGGGATCCACAGAAACATAATAGGTTCCAGCGGCTCACTCTTTTCACTCATTATTCCACAACAACATTCCACAGCCGATCATCCCAGCTGACTCAAGCTTTTGTGGCACAAACCAGCGAGCTGCTGCCTCTGGACACCCAACTTGCATCCCAGCTTGCCAGATTAGGATTAGCACCTTGAACAATAATTTGTTACCCAAAATTGGACCTAAATAAAACTTTTTCCTCTTGATTTTTTTATTCACTTGTGGGACATGGGCATTGCTGGTTGGCCACAATTTATTGCCCATCCCTAGTTGTTTTTAACTGAGTGGATTGCTTGGTCAGTTCATAGGGCACTTGAAAGTCAAACACATTGCTGTGGATCTGGAGTCACATGTAAGCCAGACCAGGTAAGGACAACAGAATTCCTTCCCTGAAGGGCATTAGTGATTCAAAGGATGATATCATTTGTATGATTTGAGAAGAGGGGCTGGTGGAGCACAGATGCCTTCCAGAGTGCTTCAGCAGAACCCACTCTGATGGAGGTCTAATTCCATGTCACTCTGACAAAAGAAGGTGGAGAAACCTAATAGGTAATTGCTCCCTTTTGGATTGCTTGCCTATTTCTTCGAGGGGTATTCTGCATTTATTTGGATCTCAGCACCTCAAACTGAAGGCAAAATGAGTGGAATTCCTATGGTAGACCAACAGTTTCTCTAACTCGGACACACAAAGCATTCATCCACTTCTTCTTCCATTGAAATGTGTGGACACAACCTCGGTAAAACTAAGTTGCGTTCCATTTTCTAGGTCCTAACCAGTAATCAACCAACCATCTGTCCATCCATCCATCCAGTCCTAGATCAGAAATTCCAATATATTGTGCTTGAAGGAGGATTCGGAGTAGGGGTTAAATCTTCATTAATATCAGCTTGCAAAAATGAAAATTTGATATAAACTGCACACACTGTTATATTTATCAGAACAGTAATTTACCTTGCTTTCTAAAATGAAAAGATGAAATATTGTTATACACATTATAACACCCTGCATTGTAATACCTAGGAAAAGGTCTGTGACACAGCAGAGGTGCTTCCATTATATCACAGAAAAATGGCGCCTGAGATTCTGCTTTTCGAAAATGTATCCAATGATAAGGAACCTGACAAGATAATTTTGCCACTTTTTTGTAGCTAGATCATATTATAAGTTTATCCACCAGTTGCATGAAAAGAATGTCAACGCTTTTGAAACTTACCCGTTGAAGAATAGTTCTCATTTACAAATTCAGAATTCTCATTCACAAAGGCTGAAAGATCCGAAGGCTGAGGATAATCAGCTTTATCTTCTTCCAGTTCAGTTTGTATTCCAGAGTAAGACCATTTCTGATTTGTCACAGAAGACGCCAGTTTCTCTTCATCAGTGGCATGTTCCACTGTGCCAATTACTTGTTGAGTCTCAGGAGTAGTAAGTGGGGTTGATTCCTAAATTTTAAACATCAAATATTTTAATCTTGAAATCAAATTCTCAAGCAGTATTACCAGCCTAAAGACTACCTAATAGAAGGCTTACTTGGACTCTCAGGAACTGGTACCACAACTGAAATGTTATAAGTTTACTTTTCAAATATTCTTGTTTCTTCTTGAGAAAAATAGTTAGATTGAGCTTTCATATCAGAATTTCTGACTTCTAAATGAGAATACCTAAACTAACAATGTTATATAGTGCAACATTTAAAGTGACAAAGTATCAAAGAAAGGTAAAGATGGAAGTCCATTAACAGTTTTTTTTCCTATCCTTAAATTAATCTTTCTAATAGTTCCTGCCTTCCCCAAACTCCCTCTCATTTCCTTTCCATTTGTCAATTACATGTCAGTGTAATAGTTAGGGGTTCTGGAATTGATTTGAATCCAGGATTACTGACCTGTGAGGATGTTTCAGATAGCGAGGTACGCTTCGGGGATTTCTTCACCCTAAAAGTATTTCTGCAGATAAAAGCAATGGATTTAAAATCTTCAACTGCACCAGCTAGTATTTCACGGAGAGCAGCCAAAAATACATGAGTTCTGCTGCTTAGCAGAATTTTAGATTGACAAGAATATTTTCAATGTAAATGCCACTTAACAGCTTCAAGCCCCACAACTACCAAACAAAAAACAGTGAATATATCTTTCATTGTAAATTGATCCCTTTGATAAATGGCTTTTTCAAAACACAATGAACAATCCAAGATTGCCAAAGGATTGTTTGCACACCAAAGCTCATAAATTTGACTAGAATATCTAGATCAATCACAAAAGTTCAGCCAAGAAGCCTAACTATCTCATAACCTATGGTCTGTACTGAGTCTGCCAAGGAGTTCATTTCGAAATTAAGTGAAATTGCCAGCATAAACAGCCACACGTTTTATTTTTTTGTTAGCAATCTTGCTGCAGTTTTGCTACTGCAGCTTAAAGAATTCAGTGGGAACTGCTGGACAGAATCACAGCATAAATAGAAATCAGAATGACCAGATGATCCAAATAACATCTTGCCTGGTCCACACAATGCAAGTACACTTAAAACCGTTTTTGGCAGGTGCCATTAGGCAACTTGAATGACCATTTCTAGCCAAGGTATGATATGGGGTACATTTTAAAAAATAGCTGTTTTATGCAAATTTTTTTAAAAAGACAATGAAAGTATTATGTAATAAATAAAAATGGGCAAATGCATCAGCAGCTCTGAAGTGGCAGCAGCACATCACACGGTAAGTATGCTGTATGCAGGGATTTAGCTGTCCATAAAATACAGAACAGCTGTTCTATATTTCAGTCCTTTTATACAGCTGCAAAATAGATCCATATAAAAAAGAATTGGTACAGATAATGCAAACTAACAAAGAAAAGGTATACTAGGAAGGTGGATAAATCCTCTTAATAATAGATAGGTGACTGGACTGAATTTGTGAATTGATGGGGCAGGGAATGAGGTGTGAGAATGCAGACAAGAAACATGTAGGTGGCTGAGGCTCAAGACTCCCATATAAAAAGGTGGTGCCTTTGATTGAGCTTTTAAAGGGACTGATTCTTAAAACTGTTTTAGGAAATTTGGTTAGATCATTTTTAGTGTTGAAAATGATTATACCACGTCAAATATTTGCAGGTAATGAAATAATCAATAACAGTCATGTGTTCATAGGATACACATTTAAATACTTTTCAAATGTTCAACAATAGGACTGGATGTGGTTGGTAGATATAAGACAACAAGGAGCCCTGCAGAATGGGCTCCTCCCCAAGCAACTTGAAGATCTACATGTGCAGACCTGGGAAAGGTATGGCTTTTAAAGCACCTGTTGCAGTGGCTAAATGAGAGTAGTACATAGTATTGGGTCAAACTGCAGCAGCTCTGTGGAGTAGCAAGCAATATTTGCAGAATCCACAGCAACAGCTACATAACATTTCCAAATACATTAAAATACAGAAACGTACACTAATTGTCTCCAAAAGCTTTGCCCAACAACAAACATCATTTCCAGACCTCAATCACTGGTGTTCAGGAGTAAAAGCTGGCTGTAGTCAGGTTGAGAGAGAAGAAAAAAAAAGAGAGTGCTTGAGTGTGAACTGTATCATTTGATCCAGATCTGCATAGAGAAAAAGTCCACTGAGTTCCTGAAGTGAGCACAGGGAGATGGGCTGCTCGTCCACCCAATAATTAGAATGGTTGTGAACTCAGCAATCAGTTATTATGATTACCTGCTGCTTCACTTTGGTTGCACCTTTGCTGTTTTAGTACAAACTGAGCTGTAATGAAATAAAATTTACCACCACAGTGATCAACGTCAACTACGTTACTTGGTCGAAATCTGGAAGATTCAGTGGTCAACATCCAATCATAAAACTGAAATGTAACTGAGAGCATCATATCATATTGTAAACCATTAGCCATGACTTTGGGATTCTTTATAGGTACTCAACATGCTCAGAAAGAAAATCAGAGAGTTTTACACTTATTATTCTTTGAAATCTTCATTATAGTGGCAACATAGCAATTCAAGTGCCAGTCAAGAGGACAGCAAACATATTTGTTTAGAAGCAGAGTATTTTATGATTTTTTTATGACATTTTGGTAACTGTTTCAGTGTTTACAGGACAGCAAAATAAGAGAAATAATCTTGAAAATGGAAAAGACTATATTACCATCATGGTATCATGTTCATCGTCAATGTCAGAACATAAGAATGGGAACCATGCCACGTATGATCTTATGCACCTTATTCATTTTATTTCTCAACACAAAAACTGTACACTCAGCTAAGAATCTGATAAGTTTGCATAAGGTCTTTTCTCATACTTCTAACTTCCAATGCTGAAAAGCCCAATCTGCTCAATCTCTCACTACCCAGGATCAACCTTCTAGACAGTGTATATTTCCTCACAAAAAAAGGGACCAAACACCTTTCACAGTATTCCAGTTGACTAGTGTTTTGTACAGATTTCGCAAGGCATACTCACTTTTATACTCTATTCCCTTTGAAATAAACGCAAAGAATCCATTTGCCATCCCAATTACCTGCTGATGCAAATTGAGATGGCAAATGGATTCTTTGCTAATCCAATTAGCATATAAGCTTTTTTTCAATCATGCATGAGGATTCCCAAATCTCTTTATGTTGTTATTTTCTGCAGCTGTTCCCCATTTAAATAGTATTCAGCTCTTCTATTCTTCCTTCAAAAGTGCATAACAATGTATTTCTCCACATTGTATTCCATCTGCCAAGATTTTGTCCACTCACTTAACCTGTCTATATCCCACTATAGGAGAAATTGAGGACAGCAGACGCTGGAGACCAGAGTCAAGAGTGTGGTACTGGAAAAGCACAGCAGGTCAGGCAGCATCCGAGGAGCAGGAGGATCAACGTTTTGGGCATAAGCCCTTCATCAGGATTCTTATGCCCAAAATGTTGATTGTCTTGCTTGTCGGATGCTGCCTGACCTGCTGTACTTTTCCAGTACCACACTCTCAACCCTATATCCCACTATAGACTTTGTGTCAGCCTAACCATTTGCCATCCAACCTACTTTTGTGACATCCTCAAACTTGGTGGCAGTACATTCACTTCTGTTATCTAAGTCATGAATATATATTGTAAGTAATTGTGACATTCTACGAATTATAAATTACCATCCTGAAAACATACCCTTTATCTCAACTCTGTCTTCTATCCATGTTAATATACTGCTGCCAGCACCTTGGGCTTTTATTAAATAGCCTAATGTATGACATCTTATTGAACATCTTTTAGAAATTCACAAGAATACTAGGGATGACAAACTTTAGTAACAAATATACATTGAATATACATGGGCCTGTTTTCCTTAAAGGAGAAAAGGAGATTCAATCAAAATTTTCAAAACCATGAGGATTCAGGAATGAGTCGTTGGTGAATGATTCCCACTTTAAAAGGCTAAGAATGAGAGGACATAGATTTAAAGTAATCTGCAAAATGAGCAAATATGATGTGAGAAAAAATATTTTCTTAACGAGAATAGTTAGAGACTGGAATATACTTAGAAGTGTGGTAAGGACAGGTCCAAATGAGGCATTCAGGAATGCATGATATGAATGTTTGAATTGAAATGATATGCAGGGAATAAAGCAGGGAATAAAGCACCAGATTATAATATTGATTTGGACAGCCAGTGCAGATACAAGAACTAAAGGGATTACTTCTGCACTGAAACATTTCTGTGATTTTGTGAAATATTGGCACTTACAAAGTTCACTAGCAGAATGACGCATGCACAAAAACAAGATTGTAAGTAATCTAATCTAATCTAATTTAATCCATTGAATTCTGAATTTATGTTGTAACCAGGTTTACAATTCAGTGAAATACTTGGAAAGTAATGGTCACATAGGCAAGGTTGGCCTATAAACCAATATAAGTCAACATCTTTAGGAGTGACAATGGCTGTAAATGAGAGGTATTAATAAAAAATACATCCAACAACCTACACTTTCATTTAATGCACTTTACCAAAATAAAAATATTTACACAAGACTCAAAAGACTTACTTAAAATGAGATATACAGAGTAACCTCAATTATTCAGCATTTTGGATTATCTGACCAAGATCGCAAGGTCCCACTGTTTGGCTAAACTATGCTATCCGGCATTCCATTAACTGAACAAAATACTCCCCGCCTGTGTCCTTCGGATAATCGAGGTTCCTCTGTAGTTTGTTGGTGAGCGTTTGTTCTGTTTTACTGATTTGTGTTATGGACTCGACCAAACACCCCCAAAATATTCAGAAGGTAGTCTAGACCCTAACTCTTTCTCATTTTAAAGGTAAGTACAGGTCGCCAACCCTTTATCTGAAATCCCGAAATCCGAAAAGCTCCAAAGGTCAAAGGATTTTTTTTGTGAAGTTTTTTCCCATTTACAAGGTTGTTTGGTGTGCAAACAGTTAACCCAAGTCGACTCCCACTCGATGCGCGTCACTCAGTTGCGATATGGGATATGGGGGGGGGGGGTGGCCCAACTCTGGCAGGCCTCAATCCGTTCTCAAAGCCTGTTTTACTCACAGTAAGCCTGTTCTTTGGTAAGATTTTTAAAAATTTCACCATCTAACTGTCACTTATTCAGAAATTCAAAAAATTCTGAATTCCAAAAATCAGCTGGTCCCAAGCGTTTCGGATAAAGGATTGTGCAGCTGTACTATATTCCAGATGCAATTTGATTGGTCAACCTACTGAATTTAAAATAAAACACACACTATTGCACCTTCTCTTCAATACATGTTGACATTGTCACTGATGCTCAGATTCCACGCCCACCATGCCGTGTGGGTGGCACAGTGGTTAGCACTGTTGCCTCACAGCGCCAGAGACCCGGGTTCAATTCCCGCCTCAGGCGACTGACTGTGTGGAGTTTGCACGTTCTCCCCGTGTCTGCGTGGGTTTCCTCCGGGTGCTCCGGTTTCCTCCCACAGTCCCAAAGATGTGCAGGGCCAGGTGAATTGGCCATACTAAATTGCCCATAGTGTTAGGTAAGCGGTAAATGTAAGGGTATGGGTGGGTTTCGATTCGGCGGGTCGGTGTCGACTTGTTGGGCCGAAGGGCCTGTTTCCACACTGTAATGTAATGTAATAAGAAAAAAAACTGTCCATCCAAATCACTACTTAATATATCCATGTCAACATGAGTGTCAAGTTCATAATCTGATTAATAATGCTACCTTCATTGCAAAGAGGAAATATAACAAAAGGAAGGAGGAATTGGAATAAGTTAAACTCTATTAGAAAACTCAACAGAGTAATAGATACAACAACTACTACTAATTACCTGTTCCAATATAGTAACACCCCATAAACACACCCTTGGAAAAAGGCAAATTCAGAACAGATGGTCTCATATGCAACTCCCGTAGCAGATAGACAAACCCCAGTTTTTAGCTGTAACTGAGAGAGGAAAATAAATAGCTTTCACTTCTTCCAGTCCCCAATGGCAACTGCTGAAAGCTAAACTAAAGATTCTAGTTCTGTGGGAGTTTGACCACACCCAGTCAGGCAGCTTCTATTGTTCCAACTTAAAAAACCCCAAGGCCTCACAAACTGTTTACTCCACTGGTTCTGGTAGACTGCTCATCATCTCTAACTTAAAATCTCTCTTCCAAAAAAAAAAGGACAAAATAACATCTTAAAGCCATAGCCTCATCACATTTGGGAATCATCAAAGTTCCATTTCGAAAGGGTACATGATTGAGGTGGTGGTAATTGTTAAAACATTTATCAATAGTTCAAGTGTTAATGGCATTGAGTGTAAAGAATTATCATAGTGCTTAGCATTTTGTTTGCAGTCTGTGCAAGCAACCAATATGTGCTAACATTTAATGAGGTGTAGAAAGGCACAAAAGCATTCAATCCTCTTTGCAGTGAAGGTGGCATTGTTAATCAGACTATGAACTTGTTGGCACTCATGTTGACATGGATATATTAATAAAAAACTGTCCATCCGAATCACTACTTATCATTTGTGGAATCTGAGCATCAGTGGCAATGTCAACATGTATTGAAGAGAAGGTGCAAAACTTGACCTACTCTTAGGAAATAAGGCAGGGCAGATGATTGAGGTGTCAGTGGGGGAGCACTTTGGGGCCAGCGACCATAATTCTATTAGATTTAAAATGGTGATGGAGAAAGATAGATCAGATCTAAAAGTTGAAGTTCTAAATTGGAGAAAGGCCAATTTTGACTGTGTGAAACAAGAACTTTAAAAAACTGATCAGGGGCAGATGTTCGCAGGTAAAGGGACAGCTGGAAAATTGGAAGCCTTCAGAAATAACATAACGAGAGTCTAGAGACATTATATTCCTGTTAGGATGAAAGGAAAGGCTGGTAGGTATAGGGAATGCTGAATGACTAAAGAAACTGAGGATTTGGTTAAGAAAAAGAAGGAAGCATATGTCAGCTTTGACAGGATAGATCAAGTGAATCCTTACAAGAGTATAAAGGCAATAGGAGTATACTTAAGAGAGAGATCCAGGAGGGCAAAAAGGGGACATGAGATAGCTTTGGCAAATAGAGTTAAGGAGAATCTTTAACAAATACATTCAGCACAAAAGGGTAACTAGGGAAAGAATACATCAGCAAGATCCAAAGATCAGCAAGACTGCCTTTGTGTGGAGCTGCAGGAGATGGGGAGATACTAAACGAGTATTTTGCATCAGTGTTTACTGTGGAAAAGGACATGGAAGATATGGAATGTAGGGAAATAGATGGTGACATCTTGAAAAATGTCCATATTACAGAGGAGGAAGTGCTGGATGTCTTGAAATGCATAAAAGTGGATAAATTCCCAGGACCTGATCAAGTGTACCTTAGAATTCTGTGGGAAGCTAGGGAAGTGATTGGTGGGCCTCCAGCTGAGATATTTGTATCATCGATAGTCATAGGTGAGGTGCCGGAAGACTGGAGGTTGGCTAACGTGGTGCCACTACTTAAGAAAGGTGGTAAGGACAAGCCAGATGAGCCTGACATCGGTGGTGGGCAAGTTGTTGGAGGGAATCCTGAGGGACAGGATGTACATGTATTTGGAAAGGCATGGACTGATTAGGGATAGTCAACATGACTTTGCGCGTGGGAAATCATGTCTCACAAACTTGATTGAGTTTTTTGAAGAAGTAAGAACGAGGATTGATGAGGGCAGAGCTGTAGACATGATTTATGTGGATTTCAGTAAGGTGTTCGACAAGATTCCCCATGGGAGACTGGTTAGCAAGGTTAGATCTCACAGAATACAGGGACAACTAGCCATTTGGATACAAAACTCAAAGGTAGAAGACAGAGTGTGGTGGTGGAGGGTTGTTTTTCAGATTGGAGGCCTGTGACCAGTGGAGTGCCACAAGGATTGATGTTGCGTTCACCACATTTATATAAATGATTTGGATGTGAGCATAAGAGGTATAGTTAGTAAGTTTGCAGAAGATACCAAAATTGGAAGTGTAGTGGACAGTGAAGGAGGTTACCTCAGATTACAGCAGTTTCTTGATCAGATGAGGAGTGGCAGATACAGTTTAATCTAGATAAATGTGAGGTGCTGCATTTTGGGAAAGCAAATCTTAGCAGGATATATACACTAAATGGTAAGGCCCGAGGGAGTGCTGCTGAACAGAGACCTTGGAATGCAGGTTCACAGCTCCTTGAAATTAGAGTCACAGGGAGAAAGGATAGTGAAGGAGGCATTTGGTATGCTTTCTTTTATTGTTCAGAGTATTGAGTACAGGAGTTGGGAGGTAATGTCACGGCTGTACAGGACATTGGTTATGCCACTTTTGGAATATTACCTGCAATTCTGGTGTAGTTCCTATTGGAAGAATGTTGCGAAACTTGGAAGGGTTCAGAAAAGAATTACAAGGATGTTGCCAGGGTTGGAGAGTTTGAGTTATCGGGAGAAGCTGAATAGGCTGGGGCTGTCTTCCCTGGAGTGTCAGAGGCTGAGGGGTGACCTTATAGAGGTTTAAAAAATCATGAGGGCCACGGATAGATAAATAGACAAGGTCTTTTCCCTGGGTGGGGGAGTCCACAAGTAGAGGGCATAGGTTTAGGGCAAGAGGGGTAAGATATAAAAGAGACCTAAGGGGCAACCTTTTCACACAGAGGATGGTGCGTGTATGGAATGAGCTGCCAGAGAAAGTGTAGGCTAGTATAATTGCAACATTTAAAAGGCATCTGGATGGGTATATGAACAGGAAGGGTTTGGAAGGATATGGATCGCTGCTGGCAGTGGGACTAGATTGGATTGGGATATCTGGTCGGCATGGATGAGTTGGACCGAAGGGTCTGTTTCCATGCTGTACATTTCTATGACTCTAATCACACTAAAGGTGTTAATGAGTCACTTACAATTGCGTGGCTTGCTATGACATTTCAGAGGACAGTTAAGAGTTAACCATTGGTGGCACGGTGAGTCAGTGGTTAGTACTGTTGCCTTCTGAGTGCCAGGGACCCAGATTCAATTCCTGCCTTAGGCGACACTCTGTGGATTTGGCACATTCTCCCCCTGTCTGTGTGGGCTTCCTCTGGGTGCTCAATTTCCTCTCACAATCCAAAGATGTGCAGGTCAGGTGAATTGGTCATGTTAAATTGCCCATAATGTTAAGTGCATTCATAAGGGGTAAATATAGGGTGGGGGAATGGGTCTTCAGAGGGTCAGTGTGGACTTGTTGGGCCAAAGGGCCTTTTCCATACTGTAGGGAATCTAATCTAATCTAACCATGGTGTTTAAAACATTATTTCTTGAGATCATGGTTTTATATTCTGTAATTACAAAAAGGAGAAAGTGAGGACTGCAGATGCTGGAGATCAGAGCTGAAAATGTGTTGCTGGAAAAGCGCAGCAGGTCAGGCA
>NW_025214604.1:11860-13259 GCF_004010195.1 Chiloscyllium plagiosum | reverse complement strand
CGAAACGTCGATTCTCCTGCTCCTTGGATGCTGCCTGACCTGTTGCGCTTTTCCAGCAACACATTTTCGGCTCTGATCTCCAGCATCTGCAGTTCTCACTTTCTCCTATTTAATACGGTTCTCCAGGTAGGTTCATTCATTAAGTCAGGAGGTATGGGATACAGGGAGATTTTGCTATCTGTATTCAGAATTGTCTTGCTGTCAAAACCAGAGACTATTTCAGTTGGAAAGTGGCCTGCCTGGAGGTCAGTGTTGAGTGGTGTTCCGTAGGGCTCTGATCGTGGGTCTCTGTCTGTTGCAGTTTTTATCAATGACTTGGATGAGGAGGTTGAGGGGTGAGTTGGTAAATTTGCTGATGACACAAAGGCTATTGCAGGCTGCAGCGTGACACAGACAGGATGAGCTGGGCTGAGAAATGGCGGGTGGAGTTCAACCTGGATAAATGCGACGTCATGCAGTTTGGAAGGTCGAATTTGAATGGTGAATATAGGATTAAAGACAGGATTCTTGACAGTGTGTAGGAACAGAGGATCTGGGTGATCAAGTACATATATCCCTCAAAGTTGCCACCCAAGTGTACAGGGTTGTAAAGAAAGCATATGATTTTTTGGTTTTCATTAATGGGTCATCGAGTTTAAGAGTCGCGAGGTTTCCTACAGCTCTACATGTTCCTGGTGAGACCACACTTGCAATATTGTGTCCAGTTCTGGCGCCCTACTATACGAAAGATGTGGAGGCTTTGGAGAGCGTGCAAGGAAGGTTTACCAGGATGCTGACTGGACTGGAGTGCTTGCCTTATAAAGAGAGATTGAATAAGCTCAGACTTTTCTCTCTGGAGAGAAGGAGGAAGAGAGAAGACGTGATCGAGGTGTACAAAATAATGAGAGTCATGTATAGAGTCAATAGCCAGAGACCTTTCCCCAGGGCAGGATGGACTGGCACGATGGGTCACAGTTTTAAGATATTAGTAGAAAGACTTAGAGGGCTCGCCTGAGGAAGGCATTTTACGTTAGAGGTGGTGTAGCAGAGTCATTAGGGACATTTAAGTGACTGCTGGGCATGCATATGGATAGCAGTGAGTTGAGGGGTGCATACGTTGGATTATTTTATTTTACATTAGGATTAATCCACTGCGCAACATCATGGGCCAAGGGTCCTGTTGTGTGCTGTACTTTTCTATGTTCTATGTTCTATGTACTAGTATCCACCACTTCCTGTAGCAGTCCACTACACACACGCACCACCCTCTGTGTGAAAACGTCGCACCTTAGGTCTCTTTTATATCTTTCCCCTCTCACCCTAAACTTAAGCCCTTTATTTCTGGACTCCTCCACCCCATGGAACGGGCCTTCTCTGTTTAGAGCGGGGCTGGAAAAGCACAGCAGTTCAGGCAGCATCC
>NW_025214604.1:9675-11738 GCF_004010195.1 Chiloscyllium plagiosum | reverse complement strand
CGATAGGAAGGAGACCAGAATTGCACGCAATATTTCAAAAGTGGCCTAACAAATGTCCTGTACATCCTAAACATTTCCTCCTAAGTCCTATAATCAATGTTTTGTCCCATAAAGGTAAGCATACCAAACGCCTTCTTCACTAATCTATCTACCAGCGACTCCCCTTTCAAGGAGCTATGAACCTGCACTCCAATGTGTCTTTGTTCAGCAACACTCCCTAGGACCTTACCATAATCCTGCTAGAATCTTTACCTTTGCAAGCAAATGGTTTATGAAGAACTGGCACTTCCTTCTCCACAAACATCCAGTAAGGTTGGACATTCTGCTACAGCTTTTTTCCCCAGCCAATAATGCTTTCTTTTACCACTCCAACGAAATTCACTGATTCATCCTGTTTTCCTACATTGGACTTCCCAGTGCTTTTTCTAAACGACCAACACCGTGAATTCAGATGGCCTACTTTATTGCAGTGTACACACCCAGCCTTTTAACCTCTCTTTTCCCTTTCTGGATTCCCATTGTAAACTGTGGTAATCTATCTTTATTTTCTTCATTGAGGTCTAGTTTGCCCTTGTCACCTGAGGATTTCTCTTGAGCTTAATTTCTATGCCTCATGAATTGAAATTGATGTCGGATTCCAAGTTTTGATTTATTAACCAATCCATAATTATCAGCCATTTCAGCTGCTAATCTTGCTGTTTTAACTCTCTGATCTTCCACGCCAGTCTGCATGACTTCAAGAAATTATCTTTTAATTTCCTCATAAATTATTGTCTCTGACAGTGATGTAGGTTGGATCTATTTTAAACGCCTTTATCCAGGAAACAAAATTAATTTGTTTGATCTTTTCAAACTCAATGTATGGCTGACCATGACCCATCCTTATAATCCTGTAACATTATCTGTAGGCTGTAGGCACATGCTCATATACACTTCAGTATGGCTTTCTCACCCTCTCATACACCCATAATCCCTCTTCTGATAGTGATGCAAATATGTCACTTGCTATATCTACCAACTTTGTTTAGATCATTCAGACCAAATGGTGACTCACCACTTCACTTGTTTAGCCAGTTGCTGAAAAGAAATTAACAAGGCATCTACATCCTCCTCATCAAATCTATGCAGTACATGGATAAATTTAAACAGATTCCCGCTTCCTCCACCTTCCCCTCTACGCTTTCAGGTTGACTTTCCCTTCTAAGTGCCAAGTTGTGAAGATCAAAGTCGATCTCTTTCTCCTTTTCCTCTCTCTATTTCCCTCTTTTTTTTCCGTGAGGGCATTCCTCTCTTTTTCTTCCTTTACTGTGAGAGTGATTATTTCCTTTTTAATCTTTATTCTGCATGTACTGTAATTAAAACTGTTTCAATTATTTTTTACGTTCGAACTGCTTCATATCCAAGTGAATTCTAGTCAATTCCAAAATTTCTGATGGTGTTTGCTGAAAATGTAAATGTTGAGCGATTTCTGTAATTACTTCCCCTTTTCCCCCCACCTTTTCCTCCGCTACATCGATGACTGTATCGGCGCTGCCTTGTGCTCCCATGAGGAGGTTGAACAGTTCATCCACTTTACCAACACCTTCCACCCCGACCTCAAATTTACCTGGACCGTCTCAGACTCCTCCCTCCCGTTCTTAGACCTCTCCATTTCTATCTTGGGTGACCGAATCAACAAGGACATTTACAATAAACCGACCGAATCTCACAGCTACCGAGACGACACCTCCTCCCACCCTGCCCCCTGTAAAACCGCCATCCCATATTCCCAATTCATTCGTCTCCGCCGCATCTGCTCCCAGGAGGACCTGTTCGAACACCGTACAACCCAGATGGCCTCCTTCTTCAAAGACCGCAATTTGCCCACAGACATGATCGACGATGCTCTCCACCGCATCTCCTCCACTTCCCGCTCCTCCGCACTTGAGCTCAGCCCCTCCAATCGCCGCCAGGACAGAACCCCATTGGTCCTCACCTACCACCCCACCAACTTCCATATACATCATATCATTCTTCGTCATTTCCACCAGCTCCAAACGGACCCACCACCAGGGATATATTTC
>NW_025214604.1:1881-8281 GCF_004010195.1 Chiloscyllium plagiosum | reverse complement strand
CACATCCAAAGGAAAGCAGAATGTTAATTGACCTAACAGTGGAAAAACTCCGCCGATCCGATGCAGTAACAATGAATAATCAATTGTTCCAATACAGTAATAGCTGATTAATGGCAAAAAAGATAACTACAAACACAGATTCATACAGGCCGGAGGGAACAACATCCAAAGAGAGAGACTTCAATAGAAAGTTAGAAAAACCCTTTACTGAAGCTTGCAACTCGCCAGCACTCCAGCAGGACAGCTAAACAATCTCGAGGAATAAACTTGAACTCGGCGAACTGGCCACTGCCATTCCATTATTGAACGAGACGCTAAGGCACCTCTGCCTTTAGGACCTCTCGAGGAACAAGGACGAAATGACCTTTATAAACTGACAGCATCGTCACACACTCAGTGCTTTATATTTATACCACTTCTCGAGAGATGGCTTTGATCCTTAATTCCACCCTCTATTCTTTATCATTAACAGCTCGCTTGAAGATATTTAATGCTTTCTGGAAGGAACACTGAAAAACATTTCGTGCTGTGTGTTCATTCCCAGGCATTCAGACAAATTCGAGTAAGTTTCCGACTTGTCAAGTACGTTTTACTGGCTGGGAGGATGGAATACAGTCCGATAATTTTCATATAAAATTAGGTAGGATGTGGAAACAAAATTCTGCAAAGTTGTTAATCTAGTCATGGTCCCTTATCCATTATTCGCAACTGAGTATACAATTTCAGAAACTGGACAATTGCTCGAATGTGATGAGCTACAATACACGTGTGGAGTCAACTGTTGGCAGTTGGGAAGACCAGACCACAGACCATAATGGGATTAATGACAAAAAAAAAACAATTCACAAAGCACGGTTAATTTTTTACAAAGGACAATTGTTTAAATGCATAAATAAGTTAAAATACATGACATTTGGGGTCCAACGCAGAGAAGAGAATGAAAGTGAAGTCTAGAATGCCAGGATCAGATCTTATTTTATTTAGTGTATTATGGAAATAAAACATTCTACATGATTGCAACTAATGTAAGTGATGAGTTGACATAATTGACTCTCTGGAGATGTGATGCATGTATAAATACAGATTACATCTGCCTAATGTTGGTCATACTGCAGCCATAGAACTTATATTCCGACAGAAGTCATTCATTTTCAGAAATGGAGAAACCACCGATTTTATTATTGAAGGAGATTTATTATCCACTTCTTGCAGCTGTTTGTCTTCCAGGTAAGACATTGAACTTATTTCTTTCGAGTTGATTTTAATTTATCCGTGTTAATGCTGCATATCATACATTTCCCATTGTCAGTGTTCACATATCATTGTCAAAAACAGTGTTTGAACACCTCTACTTTTTCCCTTCATCTGGAAGCATAGCTGATGTAATAACAACCCTCACAAAAGTGTCGCCTGCAAAGGCTTTTGTTGATCTTTCGACAGTCTTACAATACCATACAGATAGATGGCGACCACATTAAATATGGGTACATTTCCTGTTTTGTAGATCACTCAGAAAGTATTCACATCCTCTTATAAAGTATCTTCTCCTCTATTTCAGACATGCATTGCAATATTACCGAAATGTTCTGTCTCTTTTACAGCGAACACGATGACTGTTATAATTATCGTACGAGGAAACTGTGGTCTTTCTAAATGCATTTCTGCTTATCTGGTAGCCATGGCAACATCGGATCTCTTGGTCATTATCCATGACGTCATCGCATATTGCATTTTGCATTATCATTTTCCTCTTTCCTTCTTCTCCTACACAGCTGTTTGCAAGTTCATTATATACATAGGTGCCACCAGTCTCGATTTAACTGTTTGGTTCACCGTTTCCTTCACATTTGACAGATTTGTGGTGATCTGCTGCCAGAAGTTTAAAACACTATATTGTACAGAAAGAACCGCAACGGCGGTATTAATAACCATTTCGGTCCTGACCTTGTTAAAAAATATTCCACTCTGGTTTACATATGAGTCAGAGCAAATCCTTAATAAAATCCAATGGGGCTGCCAGTCAAGCGTAAATTTCTTTGCTTCATCTCCAGGGATAGCGTTTGTCTGGGTTTACAGCACCTGGGTTGCTTGGCTTCCATTTATCTTAATTGTCTCATTTAATTGTTTAACCATCCACCGTATTGTAATGGCGAATAGAACTCGCATTAAACTCCATGGACACAGAAAGGAGAATCAAAGCAATACAGAGATGGAGAACCGGAGGAAGTCGATCGTTTTATTGTTCTCAGTATCTGTCAGTTTCATATTGCTTTGGTTGACACGTTCCGCTACTTTGGTCATTACCAGACTGTCAAACCCTAATTATTACCGAGGTGAATTTAACGACCCTGACTAGATCGCAACTGAAACGGGAAATATTCTCAAATTGTTTACCTGTTTCCTGAACCCTTGTATTTATGCAGCAACCCAGAACAAATTCAGAGAGGAGCTGAAGAATTTGGTGAAATCGCTATTGAGACAAACTCTCAAATGTGTTTTTAAAAATGTGGACAAGGGAAATGTATTTTAGGGGAATCTTTTTGCAGCTGAGACTTAATTTCATCTTGTTTCCAAAATGGAGTTCTCTTCATCCCCCGGCAGTTAAAAACAAAATGCTTCACGCAGTTATTTCATTGATTATTGAACCTAAATTCGACATGTTCAGTCATTTCTGCTGTGGTTCTGTTCGCCGAGCTGGAAGTTTTTGTTGCAAACGTTTCGTCCCCTGGCTAGGCGACATCATCAGTGCTTGGGAGCCTCCTGTGAAGCGCTTCCTTGATGTTTCCTCCGGTGTTTATAGTGGTCTGTCCATGCCGCTTCCGGTTGCGGAAGCGGCAGGGACAGACCACTATAAACACCGGAGGAAACATCAAAGAAGCGCTTCACAGGAGGCTCCCAAGCACTGATGATGTCGCCGAGCCAGGGGACGAAACGTTTGCAACAAAAACTTCCAGCTCGGCGAACAGAACCACAGCAACAAGCACCCGAGCTACAAATCTTCACAAAAACTTTGATCAGTCATTTCTGTTTCGTACGATTTTTGGTTGAATTGTGCAAATTGCATGTCCTTTAAAAGGTGATATGTTCAAACTCAGGTATCAATGTTTAACAAAAAAATCTTGAGCTGTGATATTTTACACGCATATATGAATCTATTACTGATACCGTGATCAGATGCTGAAAAATGTGTTGCTGGAAAAGCGCAGCAGGTCGTGTAGTATCCAAGGAGCAGGAGAATCGACGTTTCGGGCATCAGACTTTCTTCAGGGTTCCTGAAGAAGGGCTTATGCCCGAAATGTCGATTATGCTGCTCCTTGGATGCTGCCTGAGCTGATGCGCTTTTCCAGCAACACATTTTTCAGCATCTGACCTCCAGCATCTGCAGTCCTCACTTTCCACCGTGGTCAGATGCGTCAGGTTGAAATTGTCTGGAAAAGGAAATCAAAGATATTTCTGCCTCAAAATGAGAGACTGGCTATTTTTGTTCAAATTTTGCAAGAAAGACACTTGATTTTCCGACATGACTACATACTGAAACGCCACCCTCAGCCACTTTCAACAGGCACAAATCAAACAACGGAACTTCCATTCTTGCCGTCCTGGTCATTGCATGATAAGAAAAAAATATTTTAACAGATGTAGCAAATAACCTCTGTCAATCAGCCCACTGTTTACACAGGTATAATGCTGTTCTGTGCTGTACTTATCTATGCTATATGTTCTAAACTCGCATCTACTGCTTCTTCTGGGTGTTCATTCAACAAGCGAACCTTTCTTTGTGTAAATTAAAATACATGACCTCATGTCTTTTTATAATCTTTCTCCTTCCACCTTGAAAATTTACATTCTTGTCTTGATCTCCTCCAAACTAGGGAAAATGAATTTGTAATTCACCTCATCCATACGCATCACGTCAGCTCTGAACCTCCCATGTTTCAGTGGAAAAGTTCCTGCATATCCAGTCTCCACTTAAAATACAAACCCAGTTCCCGGTAACGTCCTAGTAAACTTCTTCTCAACACTCTCTAGCTTGATAAATCCTTCCTAAAAACGGGAGAACAGAACTGTATGCAGTACTCCAGAAGAGGCCTCCCCACATCCTGTGCAATCTCAAAATAACGTACCAACCCCACATCTGACCAATGATGGCAAGCTTGCTACACACTTCTTAATTACCCTATCAGTGTGTGATGGAGACTTGAAAGAATTATATACATGATCCTTGAGGTCTCTCTGTTCAACAAGATTACTGAAAGACCAACTTTTAACTGGCTATGGCTTGCCTTTTTTATTTTATAAAATGCAATTTCTTGCATTTTCCAAACTAAACTCAATCTGCCACACTTCAACCCATTGGCTCATACAGTCATAGATTCATAGAGATGTACAGCATGGAAACAGACTCTTCAGTCCAACCCATCCATGCCGACCAGATATCCCAACCCAATCTAGTCCCACCTGCCAGCACTCGACCCATATCCCTCCAAATCCTTCCTATTTATATACCCATCCAAATGTCTCTTAAATGTTGCAATTGTACCAGCCTCCACCACATCCTCTGGCATCTCATTCCATACACATACCACCCTCTGCATGAAAATGTTGCTCCTTAGGTTTCTTTTATATCTTTCCCCTCTCACCGTAAACCGATGCCCTCTAGTTCTGGACTCCCTAACCCAGGGAAAAGACTTTGTCCATTTATCCTTTCCATGCCCCTTACAATTTTGTAAACATCTATAAGGTCACCCCTCAGCCTCCGACACTCCAGGGAAAATAGATCCAGCCTGTTCAGCCTCTCCCTGTATCTCAGATTCTCCAACCGTGGCAGCATCCTTGCAAATCTTTTCTGAACCCTTTCAAGATTCACATCTTTCCGAGAGGAAAGAGACCAGAATTGCACACAATATACCAACAGTTGTCTAACCCATGTCCTGTACAGTCGCAACATGACCTCCCAACTCCTGCACTCAATACTCTGACCAATAAAGGAAAGCATACCAAACGCCTTCTTCACTATCCTTTCAACCTGCGTCTCCACTTTCAAGAGGCTGTAAACCTGCACTCCAAGGTCTCTTTGTTCAGTAACACTCCCTCGGACCTTACCAGTAAGTGTATAAGTCCTGTTAAGATTTGCTTTCACAAAATGCAGCACCTCGTATTTATCTGAAGTAACCTCCATCTGCCACTTCTCAGCCCATTGGCCCATCTGGTCCAGATCCTGTTGTAATCTGAGGTAACCGTCTTCGCTGTCCACCACACCTCCAATTTTTGTGTCACCTGCAAACTTACTATCTGTATCTCTTATGTTCTTATCCAAATCATTTCTGTAACTCACAAAAATATGAGGGCCTAGCACCGATCCTTGCGGCACTCCACTGGTCACAGGCCTCCAGTCTGAAAAACAGCCCTTCACCACCACCCTCTGTCTTCTACCTTTGAGCCATTTCTGTATCCAAATGGCAAATTCTCCCTTTATTCCATGAGATCGAACGTTGCTCATCAGTCTCCCATGGGGAACCTTGTTAAACGCCTTACTGAAGTCAATATAGATCACATCAACGGTTCTGCCCGCATAAATCTTATTTGTTACTTCATCAAAAAACTCAATCAAGTTTGTGAGACATGAATTCCCAGAGACAAAACCATGTTGATGATCCCGAATCAGTCATTGCCTTTCCAAATACATGTACATCCTGTCCCTCTGGATTCCCTCTATCAACTTGCCCACCACCGAGGTCAGGCTCACCAGTCTATAGTTCCCTGGCTTGTCTTTCCCGCCCTTCTTAAACAGTGGCACCACGTTTGGCAACCTCCAGTCTTCCGGCACCTCACCTGTGACTATCGATGATACAAATATCTCAGTATGAGGCCCAGCAATCACTTCTCAATCGTCCCATAGAGAATTCGGGTGTACCTGATCAGGTCGTGGGAATATATCCGCCTTTAACCGTTTCAAGACATCCAGCACTTCCTCCTCTGTAACCTAGACATTTTGCAAGATGTCACCATCTATTTCCTTACAGTCTATATCTTCCATATCCTTTTCCACAGTAAATACTGATGCAAAATACCTCCCCCATTTTCTGTGGCTCCACACAAAGGCCGCCTTGCTGATCTTTGAGGGGCCCTATTCTCTCAGTAGATACATTTTTGTCCTTAATGCATTTGTAAAAACCCTTTGGATTCTCCTTAATTCTACTTGTCAAAGCTATCTCAGGTCCCCGTTTTGCCCTCCTGATTTCCCTCTTAAGTATTCTCCTACTTTCTTTATGCTCTTCTAAGGATTCAATCGATCTATCCTGTCTATACCTGATATATGAGGAGAAAGTGAGGTCTGCAGATGCTGGAGATCAGAGCTGAAAATGTGTTGCTGGAAAAGCGCAGCAGGTCAGGCAGCATC
>NW_025214604.1:0-1342 GCF_004010195.1 Chiloscyllium plagiosum | reverse complement strand
ACGCCCCTCCCCAAGGTCCCTCCTCCCTACCTTTTATCTTAGCCTGCTGAACAAACCTTCCTCATTCCTGATGAAGGGCTTATGCCCGAAACGTCGATTCTCCTGTTCCCTGGATGCTGCCTCACCTGCTGCGCTTTTCCAGCAACACATTTATACCTGATATATGCTTCCTTCTTTTTCTAACTGAACCCTCAATTTCTTTAGTCATTCAGCATTCCCTATATCTACCAGACTTCCCTTTCACCCTGACAGGAATATACTTTCTCTGGATTCTCGTTATCTCATTTCTGAAGGCTTCCCATTTTCCAACCGTCCCTTTACCTGTGAACATCTGCCACCAATCAGCTTTTGAAATTTCTTGCCTAATACAGTAAAAAGTGGCCTTTCTCCAATTTAAAACTTCAACTTTTAGAACTGGTCTATCCTTTTCTATCACGATTTAAACGAATACAATTATGGTCAAAGTGTTCACCTGCTCTGCCTGATTTCCCAAGAGTAGGTCAAGTTTTGCACCTTCTCTAGTCGGTATATCCACATACTGAATCAAAACATTGTCTTATACACACCTAAGAAATTCCTTTCCATCTAAACCTTTAACACTATGACCCAAGTGATCAACAGATCTATTTCTCATTTAGATAACTCTCTTCACTGTCCATAGTACCAACAATATTAGTGTCATCTGTAATGTTACGCGCCATGCTTTCGATATTATCATCGAAATCACTTGTATAAAAGACTAACAAAAGTGGATCCCACACTGATCGCTGTGGGACACGGCTGGTCAAAGACCTTCAGTCCCACAAAAGAACTCTTCAGTATTCTGAAAAATTACATTATTTAGGGAATACGATTCATAATAAGTCGGGATTTGGGATATTTCATATCGTGCTTCTCCTAAGATGGCAGCTCATATCTTTCTTCCATTGTGAAGATGATCTTTCTTCTCATAGTCATACGAGTCCAGTGGGAGTTTGGCTACACTGTAACTCATGCTTCATTCAACTATGAACACAGTTTAAATAGAACGGGGAGGAAAAGAGTGAACGACATCATGAATGTTGGATATTGGTGCCCTTTGTGAAATGACAGGATTTTCCTCACAATACTTTGCAATCTCATTTATCAGCGATTACAGCAGTAATTTAATTGTAAAATCTTAACTTGGGAAAACAAATCGAGAATCAGGTAAACCTCAGTGCTAACGTTGCTCGTTGAACTGTCGTCAATAAGTTACTTGGTGCAAAATGTACACTATCATAAGTGTGTTATTTTCAAAGTTAAAAAGGTTTTGTTCTCACAATGAGTGAAAATCAACAATCCAATACAGGTGGCAAGGGAA
>NW_025214603.1:44941-47000 GCF_004010195.1 Chiloscyllium plagiosum | reverse complement strand
GTCTGCATTCACAATGGAGACATAGAAATTATCCAATTGTTCTAAAAAAAACGTCCGATTTACTGATTCCACTCATAGCTGGCTTGGCCTACATGTGATTCCAGAGCCGCAGTAATGTGGTTGATTCATAACTGCCTTCTGATGTCTATTATCGAGCCATGGAGCTGTATTCAAGAAACAGCTCACCACCCACCATCTCAAGGGCAGTTAAGATGGGCAGTAAATGCTGTCCCAGCTAGTGAGGCTCACAGCCTATGAATGAATTTCTCAAAATTTCTGCTTTTGGTAAAGTTGATTCTTCAAAAAAGAAATTTATTAATTTTTGTAGTAGGAACAAACAAAGGAGTTTCAACCTGGAAATTTAATTAAAGGATAAGAACCGTTGGATTATGCCCCCTTCGGAATTGGCTGTTGAATTTGACCCTGATGGATTATTTTTTAGTCTTTTTACATATTTTGTGTGTAATTGATACATTCCTAATTGTTTATTGTTTGATGAATTCAGTCACTATCTGAAAGCAACTTCTACGTGTGGTGTATAAATATTATCTACATGCCGCATTAGATGGGCTTCGGGCTCACGATGATCATTTCCTTCCTTCTTTATCTGATTTTAAAGTCGAAACTGCCATCTTGCTGAGATCAGTTAACCCGGTTCCAACTGCCAGTCACATCTGAAACTTTGATGTGACCCAAGCCCTATCCCCTATCCCCCGTCACCCACCCTGACTTCAGGCCCTGTCCCCTGCCCTGACCACAGACCCTGTCCCGCACAATGACAATGAGACTGGCTTATTTTTGTTCCTGAAGAAGGTTACATCCTAGCGTTGTCTTCTCCACCTCCTGATGCTGCTTGGCTTGCTGTGTTCTTCCAGCCTCCAGCTTGTCTAACTTGTTTTTGCATATAGCTCTCTCTTTTTTTGTTGTTTTACAGTTGGAGAAGATGATGGAAGCTCAGGTATGGAGGGAAGCTGCTACACAAGTATTCTTTGCTCTTGGACTCGGGTTTGGAGGAGTCATCGCATTCTCAAGTTACAACAAGAAAGATAACAACTGTCATTTTGATGCAGCCCTTGTTGCTTTTATCAATTTCTTCACCTCTGTTCTGGCAACACTTGTGGTATTCGCAGTCCTCGGATTCAAAGCTAATGTGATGAATGAGAAATGCGTCATAACGTACGTTTGTCAGATGTTTATTGAATAATCTGTGTATAGAAAAATAGAATGAAACCCAGAGCAGTGATGATGATCAGAGCATTGTGATCTATGAATCACTCAATGAAATGCTTTATTTCCATGAGCACTACTTAATGATGTGGATATAAGGAGTGAGGTCAGGCAGTGTGCTCAAAGATATGATTGTGAACTGTGGTATCGGAATAGTTGGGTTACTTTGTGGAACAGAGTAAACACAGCTGTGCTCATTGAGAATTCCCAGATGTTTGTTGGTATAGGAAGTGTTCCAACTGATTGAGGTTAAGCAACCCTACACCAGGCACAATGGGACTTGAGTTTCTCTTGACACTGTGTGTGACTGCACTTCATTTCTTTAGAATTATTAATGACTGTACTAAAAATACTGAAAACTAGAGACCTTTGCCAACTATTGATGGTGAGTTATACAAAAAAGGAATCAAATTACCCAAATGTCATAAGATGTTGGTGGGTTTGACCATCATCAACCAACGAGGGATGAGCCTTTTGTGTCAAGTAGCATGTTTTTACCCAAATAGAGTCATAGAGATGTACAGCATGGAAACAGACCATTCGGTCCAACCTGTCCATGCCGACCAGATATCCCAACCCAATCTAGTCCCACATGCCAACAGCCAGCCCATATCTCTCCAAACCCTTCCTATTC
The DNA here is from genome assembly GCF_004010195.1 of Chiloscyllium plagiosum. Taxonomy (NCBI): domain Eukaryota; kingdom Metazoa; phylum Chordata; class Chondrichthyes; order Orectolobiformes; family Hemiscylliidae; genus Chiloscyllium; species Chiloscyllium plagiosum. Next base: position 45,139 of record NW_025214603.1, on the reverse strand, counting down.
ATATACCCATCCAAATGCCTCTTAAATGTTGCAATTGTACCAACCTCCACCACATCCTCTGGCAGCTCATTCCATATACGTACCATCCTCTGCGTGAAAACGTTGCCCCTTAGGTCTCTTTTATATCTTTCCCCTTTCACCCTAAACCTATGCCCTCTAGTTCTGGACTCCCCAACCCCAGGGAAAAGACTTTGTCTA
>NW_025214603.1:41806-44109 GCF_004010195.1 Chiloscyllium plagiosum | reverse complement strand
TAACCAATGTCCTGTACAGCCGCAACATGACCTCCCAACTCCTGTACTCAATACTCTGACCAATAAAGGAAAGCATACCAAACGCCTTCTTCACTATCCTATCTACCTGCGACTCCACTTTCAAGGAGCTATGAACCTGCACTACAATGGCTCTTAGTTCAGCAACACTCCCTCGGACCTTACCGTCAAGTGTATAAGTCCTGCTAAGATTTCCTTTCCCAAAATGCAGCACCTCGCATTTATCTGAATTAAACTCCATCTACCACGTCTCAGCCCTTTGGCCCATCTGGTCCAGATCCTGTTGTAATCTGAGGTAACCCTCTTCGCTGTCCACTACACCTCCAATTTTGGTGTCATTTGCAAACATACTAACTGTACCTGTTATGCTCACATCCAAATCATTTTTGTAAATGACAAAAAGTAGAGGGCCCAGCATCAATCCTCGTGGCACTCCACTGGTCACAGGGCACCAGTCTGTAAAACAACCCTCCACCACCACCATCTGTCTTCTACCTTTGAGCCAGTTCTGTATCCAAATGGGTAGTTCTCCCTGTATTCCATGAGATCTAACTTTGCTAATCAGTCTCCCATGGGGAACCTTGTCGAACGTCTTACTGAAGTCCATATAGATCACATCTACCACTCTGCCCTCATCAATCTTCTTTGTTACTTCTTCAAAAAACTCAATCAAGTTTGTGAGACATGATTTTCCACGCACAAAGCCATGTTGACTATCCCGAATCAGTCCTTGTCTTTCCAAATACATGTACATCCTGTCCCTCAGGATTCCCTCCATCAACTTGCCCACTACTGAGGTAAAGCTCACCGGTCTATAGTTCCCTGGCTTGTCTTTACCACTCTTCTTAAACAGTGGCACCACGTTTGCCAACCTCCAGTCTTCCAGCACCTCACCTGTGACTATTGATGAAATAAATATCTCAGCAAGAAGCCCACCAATTACTTCTCTAGCTTCCCACAGAGTTCTTGGGTACACCTGATCAGGTTCTGGGGATTTATCCACCTTTAACCATTTCAAGACATCCAGCACTTCCTCCTCTGTAATCTGGACATTTTGCAAGATGTCACCATCTATTTCCCTACAGTCTATATCTTCCATATCCATTTCCACAGTAAATACTGATGCAAAATATTCATTTAGTATCTCCCCCATTTTCTGTGGCTCCACACAAAGGCTCCCTGTTGATCTTTGAGGGGCCCTATTCTCTCCCTAGTTACCCTTTTGTCCTTAATATATTTGTAAAAACCCCTTGGATTCTCCTTAATTCTGTATGCCAAAGCTATCTCATGACCCCGTTTTGCCCTCCTGATTTCCCTCTTAAGTATACTCCTACTTCCTTTATACTCTTCTAAGGATTCACTCGATCTATCCTGTCTATACCTGACATGTGCTTCCTTCTTTTTCTTAACCAAACCCTCTATTTCTTTAGTCGTCCAGCATTCCCTGTACCTACCAGCCTTCCCTTTCACCCTGACAGAATATACTTTCTCTGATTCTTGTAATCTCATTTCTGAAGGCTTCCCATTTTCCAGCTGTCCCTTTACCTGTGAACATCTGCCTCCAATCAGCTTTTGAAAATTCTTGCCCAATACCGTCAAAATTGGCCTTTCTCCAATTTAGAACTTCAACTTTTAGATCTGATCTATCCTTTTCCATCACTATTTTAAAACAAATAGAATTATGGTCGTTGGCCCCAAAGTGCTCCCCCACTGACACCTCATTTTCTGGGTCTGTAGATTGTGAAGGAGCAAAATTGGCCTTTGCAGTGATATGTACTTCTTGTCAGATATGGGAGTTTAAAGAGAGTTTAAGGGTTACTGCGAATTATATCTGCCATAAATGCTGTTGGATGCGAATCTTATCAGATCGATTGGATTGGTTGGAGAGACAGATAGAAGCGATGAGGAATTTGCAACAGCAGCAGTATGTGATGGATGGCAGTTATAAGACAATAGACAATAGGTGCAGGAGTAGGCCATTCTGCCCTTCGAGCCAGCACCACCATTCATTATGATCATGGCTGATCATCCTCAATCAGTATCCTGTTCCTGCCTTATCCCCATAACCGAGCTGAAAATGTGTTGCTGGAAAAGCGCAGCAGGTCAGGCAGCATCCAAGGAACAGGAGAATCGACGTTTCAGGCATAAGCCCTTCTTCAGGAATGAGGAAAGTGTGTCCAGCAGGCTAAGATAAAAGGTAGGGAGGAAGGACTTGGGAGAGGGGCGTTGGAAATGTGATAGGTGGAAGGAGGTCAAGGTGAGGGTGATAGGCCGGAGTGGGGTGG
>NW_025214603.1:28639-37616 GCF_004010195.1 Chiloscyllium plagiosum | reverse complement strand
TCTCGCCATCCTGAGTTGGAACAATATCACTGTTTCTGAATCCAAGTCCTGGAAGCCCCCCCTCAGCAGCAGCAGCAGCAGCAGCATTCTGGTCTCTCCCACACCAGGTGAGCTGTAATAACCAGCTCATCACCACCTCCTGAAGGGTAACTGTGGCTGGGCACGAAATTCAGCCTTCTGATTGGCACACTGATGATAGACCAAATAAAAAACACCCTGTGATGGGGTAGGGGGGGTGTGCAACACTAGAGGGGCATAGGCTTAAGGTGAGAGGAGAAAGATTAAAAATAGGGATGTGAGGGGCAACATTTTCAGAGAGAGGGTGCTGTGTACATGGAACGAGCTACCAGAGGAAGTGGTGGAGGTGGGTACAATTATAACATTTAAAAGATAGTTGGACGAGCATTTGAACAGGAAGGTTTTGAGAGGGATAGGGGCTAAATGCAGGGAAGTAGAACTTGTTCAATTTTGAAAACCCTGTCAGCATGGATAGGTTGGGCCAAAGGGTCTGCTCCGTGACGTATGACTCTAATAAGTATACAACAACATGTTCCTTTAGGGTGGCATGGTGGCTCAGTGGTGAGCACTGCTGCCTCACAGCACCAGGGACCTGAGTTTGATTCCAGCCTTGGGTAACTGTCTGTGTTGAGTTTGCATGTTCACCCCATGTTTGTGTGGCTTTCCTGCGTGCTCCAGTTTCCTCCCACAGACCAAAGCTGCAGGTTTGGTGGATTAGCCATGGGAAATGTAGGTTTATGGGGAAATGGGATGGGTCTGAGGATCATGCTGTTCAGACTCAAATAGCCTCTTCCTACACTGTATGGAGTCTGTTAGCATGACTTAAGATTGACTACAATGAAAGGATTCATGGGGTGGAATAAATTTGTTAAGTGCCTTAAAGCCCCACACCTATCCTGAAGGTTGCAGTATACACTAGCTACAAAATTCACTGAAACAATCACCAGGATGTCACTGACAGCCCCCTCCCTAACCTATGATCCCTGAAACCTTGAAAGATAAATGAAACAGCTGTACAGGAGAGTCAGCATCTCCAGGTTTCCTTTCAGAATGACAGCACTCCCCAACTTGGAGAGAAATCACTGCCCCTTCAACATCACTGGGTCAAATCAAACTGCATCAGGAGAATCCTTCAGCAGATGGGAAGCTGGGAGGAAGCTAGGATCAGCTTGGTCTGCAAACTGCTGATTTTAGCAGCACGAATAAATCAGATGGAAGCATCTAACCCTGAGCATTGCTGTGTTATTTCCAGGTTGCTGTCATCCTGCTCATTTCAGCTGTAGATGGCAATGAGAACATGTATTATAATCCAATGCAGCTCAAAAGAATTCCTTGAGCTGACTCTGGAATGTGTCTGCTGGGACTGTTTGCAGTGAATTTTTCCCAACTTTGAACTGACAGGCTTGAAGTTTATTGAAAGTCTGGGAGTGCATCCTCCAATAGGGAGGGAAGGACAATGGAACATCACTGCTATTTTTGGGAAAGAAACCCCAGTGCAGATTGACTCCTGGCTGAGATAGAGTGGGTATCTAGCCAAGGTCCCTAGCAGGAGCTGCATTCTTATGGGAGAGGGGGAAAAGAAAAAAAAAGTGAACTGGTCAGTGTGCCCAGCTGCTACTGGCTTTAAACAAGGCAAAGGGGTGAAAAATCACAGGCCCGTGTGCTGATCCTGTTCTGAACTCCAACTGGCTCCTGAGGCTGGGAGGAGAGAGAGAAAGAAAATGGCACTATTTAGAATATCCTGTTCATGTTAGAGACCCATTGGGAGCTAGACCAGACAAGTTGAGGTCATATCAGTCCCAGGTTATTGGGTTCCTCTGTCTGGGTAGAAACCAGAGCCTGATGGACCTCAATCAAGGCTAACAACAAGATGTTAACAGATCCAGTCACCCAGCTCATGTAGTTTGACTCCAAATTGTTGAGTACTGCTAAAGAGAATAAAGACATTAAATGTTCACCTCCAACATCAATAGGCCAATCTGGAAGTGAACATGGAATCAAAGATGGGGATATCTTGAACTGATCTTTTGAAGAGGTATGAAAAACTTCCTTGCACAGTTCACAATTGTGCTCATCAGGTCTAGAAAAAGTGTAAGACTTGGACAAGAGAATTACTAAAGAGTTTTCCACTCCAGACTACAACCCCCAATCTCATTCTAGGACAGGATAGCTTGAATTTATATATATTACAATTCCATTTAGTTATTCCTGTCCAATGGGGTATGGGGCAAAAAGAGAAAGACATCTAGGTGAGGTGTTTTAGTCTAATAATGTGATGAGCGAAATTGCAGAATGATTACTGGCATCAAGCTCTCCAGAGATCACAATCAAATTCAAGTGAAGGATCAGTGGTCTGAATGATGGACAATAAGCAAGATCAATACAAGATTTTATTTGTTTCCATTCAGGTCATACAACCATTACATTCTTGCAGGATGATTACTGGCATCATCTCAAGAGAGCTTGATAACCAAATTCATGCAGCTCTTGTGAATGATGGACACATCAGCAAGATCAGTATAAGATTTTATTCATTTCCATTCAAGTGGTACAGCCATTACATTCTTGCCAACATATTCCTTCTCCCTAGGGAGAAGCCAGATTGTCCAAGTGAAGTCAGTAATGCATTCACACAAGAGCAGACAGTACCCCATGTCCCACTAACTGCTGTCCTCCAGTGAGAGCCTGTCAAACAGGTACTCTCCCAGCCCATTCTCAGGAGCTCCCAGACGCTTCAGGTTGGTGATGTAGTCCCCAAGTCGCTTGATGATCTCAACCTCCTCATCCAAATAGTGAGTCTCCAGGAAGTCACACAGCTGGAACAGTGATATTACAATCCATTACATTCGCACAATCCAAGACAAGTTTACAATTCCAACTGCATGACAGGCTGGGCACTCAGCTCTGGACAGCCCTGAAAAAAATCTAGCAAACACGAGAAAATTTGTACTGGTGAAGATATCAACCCTTCTGCTGGCTCATCTTGCAGTTTAAGTGGAGTGAGTTGTATTGTGGTGGTCAGTGATCATTCTACTGCAATGGGCCTGAATGAGGATTCAGTGGCCAATCTCACTTCAGCACTCCCACCAGATTAGAATCCACGTTCCTCCTTGACCTTATTTCTGAACAGTTGTAACATTGTAACCATCAATATGATCTAAAATGATCAATATTAGATCTGACCAAAAAAGTTTAAAGAAGTCAGGTTATAGTCCAACAAGCTAATTCAGAAACACTAGCTTCAGGTGTGCTGCTCCTTCAGCAAGTGCTTGTGGAATACCATAACCACCTGATGAAGTAGCAGTTCTCTGAAAGCTAGTGTTTCTGAATAAACTTTTGGACTATAACCAGGTTACAATTTTTAAACTTTGTACATCCTAGTCCAACACTGGCATCTCCAAATCATATTGCCCCAATTGTTGCATTGAGTTTCAAACCCACAAAGACCAGTGAAGTGTTGCCCTGAGGGTCAGGCAGTGATGAGAATGAGGTGGCAAAGCTTACATGAGGGTCAGTCTGGGCAGTAGCAAGTTGGTGTAGATCCAGCAAACTCTGGTTCACATTCTTCTCCAGATCCAGGGCAACCTGCATTGCCTGCAGACCGTTACCCCACTCATCCATCTCTGGCTTCTGAAACATGGAAACAAAGGACAGTTAAGGATCAGAATCAGAATCCTGACAGTGGGATGAAGCAGGTCATTTAGCCCATTTCTCCACACCCTCCCTCCAGCGATGGTCCCCACACTGACCCCACCCCATCCCCCTAATCCTGTTTTTAGGGAAAAGTGTAGCCTGTGTATCCCTGGAAGCTATGGGCAACCTAGCATGACCAAACAAATCTGCACTGCTTTGTAGAGTGATAAAACTGAGCAGTTGCCAGAGGCTAGAATTGGCATTGAGACAGCAGTACCATCCTCCAGTCCAAAAAAGGTTTGAGGAGGAGGGTTTAGAGAGATCTCAGGAAACTTGAGAAATATGGAATGCACCACCCGAGTAGCATGGGGGAAGACAGCTAGTCCAGTGACATTGCTGCAACATCTGGACAAGTGCTTCAAATGCCAGGGTACAGGGGGCTAAGGACTAAGTGTGGGTAGATGGGATTAGTGTAGTTTGGTCAGCATAGATATGGTAGACCAAAGGGCCAGTGTCTATGCTGTGACTTGGAGATGGAAGACATCATATGGGAAAGCCAAGCAACAGCTCTTCACTTCCCCCTTCACAAAGGAGAACCCCGTTACTGATGGATTGAAGCTACATCACATCACAAGAGCAGCCATTCCCCTCCACGACTCCCATTCCCACCTTCACATCCTGGAGGAGGACTCTGCCTCCACGCTGATTCTGGAATTTCAGCAACTTCTCTGCATGTTCCTGCTTCTCCTGGGACTGAGCTTTGAAGAACTGGGAGAAATGGTGCAGGGCAACGTCATCCCTGTCAAAGTACGACATCTGAAAGAGAACCATTTCCATCCCATTAGCACATCACTGGCCCCAGTTCTAGTTGGCAAAAATAGAATACTGATTTAGCCTTTGAAACCAGGCTGACTATTCAAGCTGTTAACCTTTGGGTTCTCAACAATTTTAAATATAAAACATTGCTGGTCTGTTGGACAGCAGCTCCTTTAACTGGATGATTTTGAACAATCCCAGCTTCCTCCTGGGGACATGCAAACTCTTATCTTGGATTAAGCAGCTGGTGAATTGCTCAGCAGGTCTGGCACAGCATCGGAGGGGAGAAACAATTCATGTTTCCGCTCATTGACTGAAATGAGTGCAGGATGTAATCAGGGTAGTGGTTCCAAAACTAGACAGTACAGGGTTAACATGAGGGGGATGGATATAAAATGAACCCAAGAGGCAGCTTTTTCCAAAAAGGTGGTGAATATGTAGGATGAGCTGCCAGAGGAAGGGAGGCTGGTACAATTACAACATTTAAAAGGCATCTGGAGGGATATATGAAAAGGAACTGTTTAGAGTGATATGTGCCAAATGGGACTAGATTAATTTAGGATATTTGGCTGGTAGGGGGAAGAGCTGGATTAGAGGGTCTGTTTCTGTGCAGACCATCTCAAGAATGGTAGATTAAGTGTTCTGCATGGAACCAACTGATATTGTAACCTTTAACAAAAGGAGTGTTCAGTTGGAAGAGGAAAGCCACGAGTACCAAGTGCAGTTTACTCCATTCAACATTAACTAGTGGGTAATACCCAGTACATGTTTCTGAATGGAAGATGTAAAACTGCTATCAGAACATGGGACAGTAGGCTATTTATCCCCTCAAGCCAGTTCTGCCATTCTATGGAAAAGTAACCACAAGGCTGCTGCAAGGTACATTTTTCTTTGTGCTAAAGTGGAAAAGTGGATATTGGACACTGCAGGCACTAATTGCCAGTAGGCTCTCCTGCCTAAGCTTGTAGATCATTGGGATTGGATGTACCATACACTGGACCTATACAAGACTGTTCCTATCTGGAGGATGGAGAGGAATGAGAAAGAGAGGAGAAGGGTCCCATGGGTTTGCTAAGGAAAGCCTGCCCAATGACAGCCTTTGGATTGTAAACAAGCATCTCAGTGATTAGATAAAAAGTGAAACTGGATCAAGGAAAGTCTAATACAGGGAAGACCGCACGTGACCAAGATTAACCATTATCCGCAGATGGTGTCACCACCTTAAAGTGTGACCTAAAAGCACATGGATTAGGTCAAACCAAGCAAACAAGTTCAAACCATTTAAATCTACACCCATAATTGAATCAAAACATTTGAACCATCATGCTCAAGTGAATGTTATGACAATGCTGCTCCTTCAAGTTTTGTCCTTTGTTTTCTCCCCCCCTCCCAAGATGGGTCATAAAGGCAGAGGTGCCATTGTCTGGAAATAGCGGTTTCAAACAGTGGCAAGAGTGACCAGTTCTCCCAGTCCAGTTATTTTCCAATCTTTGTTTTAGCAGGCAGAAGCTGCTAGTAGCAGAGAAGCTGTTCCTCTGAAACTAGGTTCCATTGTTCAATAAACATTTACCTGAATGCTCTGAAAACTCTCCTGCTGGCAAGAACCGGAGTTTGTATTTACATTTGCCAAGGGTTGCATTTTTGGGGATTTCACAGGTATTGAAACAGCTCCATTGTTATTGTGATTGGTCACTTGGGTTCCCAAATAGTGTTTTAAATTCAGTTTCTTATTGGTGCTTCTACCATAGAATGTAGATAAATTCTGTTTTTTATAAAGCAGCAGAAGGATTTGACCAGCTGATTCACCCTGGATTATACACAATACAACCATCTTTATAATGAGAAGAGATAAGGCTCTGGACAACCTTAGTGGTTTTGTCAGAGCCAGCCTGGTCCCAATAGTTGAGGGGATGATAAAGGGGCATGACTGAGGTCAGACCAGAAAGGAGTGATCCATCCTTTGGATAGTACACTATCAACTTGTTAAAAGTAACTGGTTCACCAATGAAAGCTGTTCCCACATCCACCAAACAGAGCTCTAGGGACTTCATTCTCATCTCATGAGAGCCTCCAAACAGACAAGCCCAGTGTGTTGAATATTCTCCACATGTGGACCTACAACATTCAAGCAGCAGACAGACAATCATCCAGGATTAAACAGCCCACTCCATTGGTACTGCATTCGCCACCCCCCCCCCTTCAGTATCCATTATCTACCAGGAAGCCTGCAATACTCACTAAACACCTTGCTAAAGGACATGCTAACACTTCAGAAGGGGGGGGGGGGGGATGGACAAACCACTACCTGGAATAGAGGGGCTATTCTGTTTCTCATACCATCCTGATTTGAAAGTCTCCATTTCTTCAGTCATGGAATCAAATCTCAGACCACTCCAGCCACCTTGTGGGTACACCAACACTCCAGCAAGTCAACTCTTCCTCCAGGTGAAGAGATGGAGGAATGGCTACCTGACCACTGACTACCCACATATGAATGGATAATACAGAAAGCTAAATAGGCCTCAACCAGGGCCTACTTAAGTTGATACCAGTTACAGCCTGATCTTAAATACATCTGCTCAGGTAAGCCAAGTATCATTGATAAACACTGCCATAACTCCCTTTTACAGTATCAAAACTAATGATGCTTATTTAGCATTAATAGAAGGTAAAGCAAACATCACAATATATTAAAGCAGCAGAAAGGCAGCTAGTCAATAGAGGTTTCCATTCCAACACATGGTTGACCTAAATGGTCAAGCTATTCCCGTAAAATATCCTGTTTTGACAACCCTAGGGAAATGAGTTACTGCCTGTGACAGCCATATCAGGGAATTGTACACTAACTAAGAACACTTCACCTTGCATACATTACGCATCAGTATCACACCCCATTGTTGTTGTAACACCACATTTATCTTGAATTGTGAAACAGGTAAGAGCTACAAAAGTCAACCTACAGGAGCATCAAGTTGATTTGAAATAAGGAAAGTTTACTTCAAATAATAGAAGCAATTATAAATAGAGACAACACTCACCAAAGACTGATAGAGATAGGAGGCAGTGAGCTCCAGGTTAATCTGCTTGTTGACAGCAGCTTCACAATCCTGGTGATAGTTTTGACAAACCTGGGAGGCCATTTTGTGACGCCGAGTATACTACTTGCCTACCCAAGACAAGTCACAAGCCAACCGCCAACTCTACCTAAATCACCACTGTCTTTGGACTTTTATTTATACTCTAGGAGCAGACCCTTATTATATTAAGCAGGAAATGACATCATCAGTGATGGCCAATCACTCTTGCTAATCAATCAGCTGTCATGTCAAATCAGCGCAGAATGGGAATTGGATCCAGAAGACAATCAGAATTCACAACTGGTTAATGATGGAATTGCTGATTGACCTTTGACACAAGTTCAAATTCTCTAAGTGTATCTACCTGAAAATGAGAATAAAACATGCTCTGAAACTTCACAATTGTATCTGAGATTGTGTATTAAGACATACAGATTTGCAGAATTCTGTTAGTTTGTTACTCTGAGGAACTTGTCTTCCTACCCTTTGAATGACAGTGTTGGGAGTCCATTGAAAAATGGCTAGATTTTATTGAAATTACGTATTTGCTTATTGATTGATAGTGACAGAAATAAAGTGCTTTTGGATCATCTAGTGCAGGCAACTGATGTACTTTGTGGATCCTTTCTGAATCTGCTGTGATCTCCTTGACCTTAGGTCTCAGGAAGTCCAGTTTGAAAATAAAAACACTAAATGTGCTGAGAGATTGAATAGAGTGCCATGCGATAGGCCTCGGGCCTCCATTTCTAAATTGCTGTTAGAAACTTATTGCATGATCAACTTTTCTATCTTTACGTTCAGTCTTTAATTGTTTCAAGAACAACTAACCCTCAACTCAAGCAGTTTCCAAGTGGGGAGATTCTGAGTCTGTTTACATTGCATTCTGTCGAACGTACAGCTCAGACACTGGCTTCCTAGTTCACCGTGGTCCATACCCACAGCGATATGGACATGAGAGTCTCTCAACGTAAAGTTGAATGTATTGAACTGAGCAGCCTCCAGTGGAGTGGTGGGCTGTGAGAATTTGAGGTTTGAAGGTCCCCACTCAATGTTAGGGGATGATCACAGCCTTGACGGATGGATTGGTGGAAGCAAGTTACTTTGACCCAATAACTTTCTCAAATACCAGGTTGCAATCTAGCCCAATTTTGTCAGATTGAGTTACAAGTTTGAATATTATACACGTAACCACGGTCAGAGGTCAACCCTGATAAATACTCATGGCAATGAGAGCAAGTCAGAGGCTGGGAGCTCTCCTGTGAATTTCTCAACTCCTGACTTTCCAAAGCCTTTCCACCATCTACAAGAATGAAGTTAGGAAAAGCAATGGAATACTTTCCAATTTTCTGGCTGAATGCAGCCCCAAGAACACTGACGAAGCCCCAGGGAAATCTCTCGCCATCCTGAGTTGGAACAATATCACTGTTTCTGAA
>NW_025214603.1:28155-28484 GCF_004010195.1 Chiloscyllium plagiosum | reverse complement strand
GCAGCCTTCTGATTGGCACACTGAAGATTGAGCAATAAAAACCACCCTGTGATGGGGTGTGGGAGTGCAATACTAGAGGGGCATAGGCTAAAGGTGAGAGGGGAACGATTAAAATAGGGACTTGAGGGGCAACCTTTTCAGAGAGAGGGTGCTGTGGACATGGAACGAGCTGCCAGAGGAAGTGGTGGAGGCGGGTACAATTATAACATTTAAAAGACATTTGGACGGATACATGAATGGGAAGGTTTTAGAGGGACATGGGCCAAATGCAGGCAAGGGCAACTGGTACAGTTTTGGAAATCTGGTCGGCATGGACAGGTTGGGCCAAA
>NW_025214603.1:6913-23840 GCF_004010195.1 Chiloscyllium plagiosum | reverse complement strand
ATGCCTGTCCCCCCCCCACCCCCAGCGCTGGGAATCGATATTTGCCCTCAAGGCTTAGACCCTTTGTAAGACCACCCATAGGCACAGCCTCTGATTTTGCAAGATTAATCTTGTACTCTGAAAAGGTGCCAAACGCACTGTATTGCCAAACGCATTGTATCAGACGAAGCACTGAAATTGTTGGATTTGACAAAAAAATCAGGATATCATCTGTGTAAAATGAAACCTTATGTAATTTTGACTCCACTTCTGGAGTTGATATATTGGGGTCCTGACGAATGGCCTCCACCAGTTGTTCAATCTCCAATGTAAAAAGCAGTGGCGAAAGGGGACAGCCCTGCTGGCTGCCACTAAAAATGTTAAAATTGCTGGATCCTACCCCATTGGTGATGACCGCAGCGAGAGGGTCACTGTGGAGAAACTTTACCCATCTTATAAAGACTTTGTCCAGGCTGAACCTCTCCAGAGTATAGAAAAGGTAGGTCACGCAACTTGGTCAAATGTCTTCTCTGTTCCTAGAGAAATCACCAGTCCCTGTATTGACTGTTGTTGACCTGCTTGAATTACATTAAGCAGCCTCCTAACATTATTGAGGATCTGCGACCCTTTATGAAGCCCTCTGGTCCTTTTTAACAATGGAAGGTAACACAGTCTCCAGCCTTTACACAAGAGTCTTAGGGAGGATGTTAAAGTCCCCATCTAAGAGTGAAATGGGCTTGTACAAAGCACAGTCCTCCAGGATCTTCCCTTTTTAAAGAATAAACAAAATATTTGCTTCTCTCAGAGATGGCGGGAGACAATCATGGCTGTGTGAGTCATTAAACATGTTGAACATCAAGCCTGACAGTATGTTTATAAATTCTTTATAGAATTCACTGGGAAGTCTGTCAGGACCGGGTGCCTTTACACTCTGAAGCTGCTTCACAGCCTCCTGCACCTCTTGCTCTGATAAGGGAGCATTGAGAAAAGACTCTTGTTCGGGGGGGTCATGTCCGGGAGTGCCAGATCCTTAAAAAAGACTACATTTTGGCCCACCCCTGCTCACAACCCTCAGATTGGTATAAGTTGGAGTAAAATCTTGGAATGCCATGTTTTTTTATGGAGTTACATGTTAGGTTCCCAGACCCTTCCCTAATCGCCGTAATGGCTTGAGGGGCACTCCTTTTCCTGGTGAGATATGCTAAGTATTTGTCTGGCCTGTCACCATGCTCAAATAATCTTTGCTTTGCAAAAGTAATCTCCTTATTTACTGTCTGTGTGAGCACGGAATTCAATGCAGACTGCAGCGCCATAATCCTCTATAGCTTGACCAACAAAGGCCTGTCAAAGTAAGCCTTCTCAGCTGCCTTCAACCATGTTTCGAGGAGACATTGCTGCTCACCCTTCTGCTGCTTCCTACTGACAGTGTAAGAAATAACTAACCCCCTGGCATAGGCTTTAGCAGTTTCCCAAAGGATGGATGGGCTACTACCCGAGCCTGAGTTTATGTCTAGGAACACCAACCTGAACCCCTCCACACACATCCACTATTTGTTTAGCTTGTACAGAGGGTATTGGAGGGGCAACATGTCTACTGTGGGATCCATGAGACAGTTAAAATCTCCCCATATAACGATATGCTGGGATTCGAGACTAATCAGTTTAGAGAATGCATCTACCAAACGTTTGAGAGGATAGGCCGGAGGGTAATAAACATTTAAAACACCATATTCGTCCCCATTTATCAGGGCTTTGAGAATTGCAAACCTCCCGTGTGTATCTTTAACACACTCCAGTAACATAAATGGGAGATTCCTTCCAAACAATACAGTCACTCCCCTACTTCTGGTGTTAAAAGATGAAAAGGTAACCCGATCAAAGCCATTCTGCTGTAGTTTCAAATGCTCCCTATCATTCAAGTGTGACTCCTGTAACAAAGCAATGTCCACCTTCTCCTTCCTAAGACTCAAAAGTGCCTTCTTATTCTGAATTTGTGAGTGACTCCCCTTGATATTCCAGGTACTCCATTTAATCAAGTCATTAGCCATAACCTTCTGCAGTATTATTTAAATTCCAGAGAGGAGGAACTCGAACAACAAATCGCCAAGTCTTAGTGTCACAAGATCCATCGAACATAAAAACTACAAAAACTAAAACCACTACTTTTAACAAACCTACAAAACTATCAAAGATTATGTACAACAAAAACCAAAAAACAAACTGACATATAAAGCGCCAATGGCGCTGAGTTGGGGAACTCACCCCCAGCCCAAAGGGGCAACTACACATCCCAAAACCCAATTTCCTATCCAGCTGCCAAGACTGCAGCCTGGGCGTTTAAGTACCTGAACTGGGTATAAACTGCCCATAAGTAGGCATCGAGCTAGAGCCGCACTGCAAACACAAACAGAAAAGTAAGAGAATACACCATGGAATAGCAATGTGAATAAAGAACATTTTTTTTAAAGAGAAAAAGGGGTTATTACCCCACCCTTCCTTTGTTATAACTTAGAAATTGAATGTACACATCTCAACTGCTGCCAAACAGTTTAAACCAGATTATTACCAATAAGAAAAGGAAAAGAAAGCCCCAATTGGCCTTCCTCTGCTTTAAAAAAATCAAAGACATGCTCAATCAACACTACTTTTGTACACAGTAAATCGTTCAGATTAGATTAATTTGTCCAGAAAGTCTCTTGCCATCTCTGACATGTGAAAAAGATGTACGGATCCATCAAAGGAGTATCAAAGCACCGTCAGATACCTCAGAGTACTGGATCCCAAGCTCCCTCAGTCTTCTCTTGACACAGTCATAGAATTTTCTTTTCTTGATCACTGCCGCTGAGACGTCCTGGAAGAACATGATCTTAAAGCCCCGGTAAATTAGGGCCTTCGGATCCTTCCTGTGGATTCTGGAAACTTCCACAATTCTCTCCTTATCTCTTTCATGATGAAACTGGACCAAGAGAGGACGAGGGCGTTGACCCAGATGTGATGTCCGCACTGTGACCCGGTGAGTCCTCTCAAACTTCAAGCCTCTCATTCCAGCCTCCAAGTTAAGGAATTTCGGCAACCAGTCCTCAGTAAATTCCACCAGCTGTTCACCTTCCTTACCCTCCGGCAGACCGACGATCCAAATATTTTCTCTCCTGCCACTGTTGTCAAGATCATCCACTTGGTCACGTAAATTATGGACCTGCGTCTCCAGGGCTTGGATCTTATCCTTGGAGGAACTGGTATCAGCTTTCACCACTATGACTCTGTGTTCAACCTCTTCCTTCCTCTTTTCCACGTCTCCCAGCTGCTGTTCATGCTTCTGCAGCATGATAGAGATCGGGGTCAGCTTCTCCTCTGTCTGCTTGCCCAACATCTCGTGAGATTTCGTGAGCTCCTTCACCAAGGCCTGGTTGGCAATCGAGTCCAAGGATCCTGCAGGCTGGGCTGCGGGCCTAGCCTCGGATGCTCCTCCTCCCTTCTTTGGCATCTCTGGACGGTGAACACGCAGCAAAGTTGATTTTTCAGAGTTTCCTGGGACTCCACAACCTTTCCAGACTCCCAGGATATTGCAGTGGTTCCGCTTGTGCTGTGGTGCAGAGCTCTGCAACGCGATCCTCCTAGATCGCTGCCATCTTGGATTCCCCCATCTTCCACATTTTGATGTCATAAAACCATCAATTTTATACAAATATTTTTCATTGTAGAAGTTCAGATCTTTCAAAAGGATGTGAATGCATGGGAGGTAGTGCAGAGATTGATACCTGGAATGAACAAGTTATGCTGTGTGGAAAAATTTGTTGGTCTGGGCTTGTTTTCACTGGAGTTTGGAACAATGAGGGATGACTTGGTGAAATATATAAGATCTTGAAAAGTTTTGCGACGTGGACATGAGAAGGATATTTCCTCATGTGGGTGGGTCAAAAGCGAGGGGGCATTACTTTAAAATTGTGTTGTTCTTTTTGCGCGCACAGTTTTCTGAGGGTTGAGAGATTTTGGAAGTCTGTCTCGGAAAGAGTGGAGAGAGGGGTCATTGAATATTTTCAGGGCAGAAGGAGACAGATTCTTGGTCAAAGGTTATATGAAGTACATAAAAATATGCAATGCCAAATATCTAGCAGATCAGTCATGAGCTTACTGAATGACGAAGCAGGCTTGGGAACCAAATAGTCTACTTCTAATTTCATGTGTTTGTATGCAGAAACACAGTGGAGAGTTTTTAGTTTTATTTTGATTGCTGTAAAATTACACTTTGTAAACCTATGATATTTAAAGAATCTTAAAATGTCGTGAAAGGATAAAGGTTATCTTCACTCATCGGTAGTAGGTAACAATGGCTGGGTCAGCATTTATTGCCAATTCCTAATTGCCATTGAAAAAGTGGTGATGAGCTGTCTTGTAATCCATTTGGTGTAGGTGCATCCATAATGCCACTTGTGAGGATTTCTAGGATTTTTGACCCAGAGGGGTTTAGAATTTGGATCATTTAAACAACTGGCAGTTAGAACTATATAATCTTTCTTGCATTCTAATTGGATAGTTCTTTCAAATTCAAGAAGTGTGGCACTGGAAAAATTTGGCCGGTCAGGCAGCATCTGAGCTGCACGCGAGTTAATGTTTCGAGCATAAGCACTTCATCAGGAATGTGGGGAAGGGCTCAAGGGGGCTGAGAGATAAATGGGAGGGTGTGGGGCTGGGGGAAGGTAGCTGGAAATGCGATAGGTAGATGAAGGTGGGGGTGATGGTGATAGGTCGGAGTGGAGAGTGGAGTGGATAAGTAGGAAGGAAGATGGACAGGTAGGACAGTTCAAGAGGGCAGTATTGAGTTGGAGGATTAATATGGGACAAGGTAGGGGGAGGGGTGATGAGGAAACTGGTGAAATTGACACTGAACCTGTGGGGTTGGAGGGTCCCAAGGCGGAAGATGAGGTGTTCTTCCTCCAGGCGTTGGGTGGCTAGAATATGGCAGTGGAAGAAGCCCAGGACTTGCATGTCCTTGACGCAGTGGGAGGAGGAGTTGAAGTGTTTGGCCATGGGACAGTGGGGTTGGTTGGTGCGGGTGTTCTGGAGATGTACTCTGGAACATTCTGCAAGTTGGCGTCCTCTTCTCCCCAGTGTAGAGGAGACCACATCGAGAGCAACAGACACAGTAGATGAAGTGTGTGGATGTGCAGGAAAATCTGCCGGATGTGGAAGGATCCTTTGGGGCCTTGGATGGAGGTGAGGTGGGAGGTGTTGACACAGGATTTAAACTTTCTGCGGTGGCAAGGGAAGGTGCTGGGAATGGAGGATGGGTTGGTTGTGGGCTGGGGGGGAGCGGTGATGATGGGGAGTGGCGTGGGCCTAACTAGGGAGTCATGGAGAGAATTGTCTGCAGAATGTAGATAGGGGTGGGGAGGCAAATATATATCTGGTGGTAGGATCCATTGTAGGTGGCAGAAATGGTAGAGGACGCCACCTACAAACAGAGTACAGCGCATCATCCTTCTCCATTTAGAGACAGTGCGCCAACTTGCAGAAGGTTTCAGAGAACATCTCTGAGACACTCACTAAACAACACCACTGCCCCATGGCCGAACACTTGAACTCCCCCTCCCACTCGGCCAAGGACATGTAAGTCCTGGACTGCCTCCACTGCCAAATTCTAGCCACCCGACGCCTGGAGGAAGAATGCCTCATCTTCTGCTTTGGGACTTTCCAACCACACAGGATAAATGTCGATTTCACCAGATTCCTCATCGCCCCTCCTCCTACCTTAGCCCAGATCCAACCCTCCAACTCAGCCCCGCCCTCCTCAACTGTTCTAACCTGTCCATCTTTGCGCCCATCTATCTGCTCCACCCTCTGCTCTGACCTATCACCATCACCCCCCTGCCCCACCTTCATCTACTTATCGCATTCCCAGCTATCTTCTCCCAGCCCCTTCCCCTCCCATTTATCTCTCAGCCCACTTGAGCCCCCCCCCACATTCCTGATGAAGAGCTTATGCTCGAAATGTCAACTCTCCTACTCCTTGCATGCTGCCGGACCTGCTGTGTTTTTCCAGCCCCACACTTTTTGACTCTGATCTCCAGATCTCATTTTCTCATTTACCTAATCACAACTGTTGCTTGCTTTGAGTAAAAGTATAGTCTGCACTCTTTGCAAAATGTGGTAGTGTTTAATAGTATAATGTTTGTCTGCAGATGGTTTTTAAATAGCTCAACTTTTTTTCAAAATGAAGGAAAATAAACTGTAGAATTTCAGACTTTCCTGAATGTTTGTATATTCATGTAATAATTTTGTAATATATGAAAGCTTTGACATGTGCCTAACAACACTAAAAATAGTACCCAACAGTTGGGGAGTGAGTTAAAGCAGCAGTCAAGGAATGCTGCCGACCATGTGTCTTGCACAAATTAATGTAGAAGATTAATTTGTTTGACATAGTTCGTTTTTGGTTGTCTCATTTGGGAGAGGTTTAGAATTTTGATCATTGTATCATCCGTTGTTGAAAAGCTGGTGTTTGGTGTGCATTTTGTATAATTCCTAAGGAATTTATGATTTAAACTCTAGTTCTCATCTTCCCTTTTTTAAAGTATACAATTTTATAGTTTAAATAAGATTAAAGATATTGTCTAATCAAGCTGCTCGGAGTTGTTATTACCTGTACCTGGAGCAGGTGGGACTTAATCTAGACCTCCTGGATTGTAGTTTGGGAAATTACCACTACACCTCAAGAGCCCCCACAGATTAGATTATAAACGTGCCACCTGTTGTTTCTGGTAGCTCTTCTCAGTTACTGATACATATATAATTTGCAAAATGTTGGTTGCAGTTCAGTGAAAATCAATAAAATGTCACTCCTGAAAAAATAATGCCATCTCAGCTGTTTTAACAGATACTTAAATGACAAATAGTTTGTGAGAATATTGTTCAGGATTTATGTATTTTAAGTAGCAAGATTCAAAACGGTTGCATAAACCAAGATTTGGTAATGAAATCTAGTCTTTTCTTTGGATTTAAAACAAAAGCTATTTTCTGATCAACCTGTTCAGAGATATTATTATAAACCTGTGGAGTAGATGAGACTTGAACCTAGGTCTTCTGACTCAACGGTACGGATATTACCACTGCACCATGAAAAATCAAATGAACCCCTGAACAGGAATTTAAAATCTGGATCCTCTTACTAAATACCTGAAACTCTACCAAATGAGCTATCCACACTTGTTGTTTACTACTTCAATGCTTGGTTAAGAATTTGCACCAATACCCCACCTGGAGTGCTGCTGATTGCTTAGCAGAATTTCTAGACATAATGGATAACAATTGTTATGTAAAGAATTTTTCAAATCTGCTCAGTCTAGCAGAGAGTACTGGAGATTTAGATAACTCAGTCATGATTGGAATTAAATCTCTGGTTTCCAAGTTTAGTGTTGTAAAACAAGCATTGCACAAATTCAGCATTTAACCTTCAACTGGAGTGCTAAAGTTCGCAAATAAATGAATTCATGAAATTGACCACTTAAAACATTTGGGTTTGTGTTACATAGCAAATATGCCTGCATAAATACAATATGGTTAAAATTAAAACCACACCTTTGACATGGTGTGGTACCAGTACATAAAAAAAATCAACTTTTTGTGTTTATTAATCATTTAATAAATATGGAAGAATAGTTTGCAACAGAATTAATTTCATACATTTCATATTTTTTATAAGCAAGATGCACTGAATTGTTCCTGAATTGTTCAGGATCCTTCACGTTAACTTATAAAGAGGGAAATGGGAAGGACTGTTGCTCAGATTGAGCTTACAGCACAGGAGGAAGCCATTTAGCAATATACACACAGACCTGTATAGCTTGGCATTTGTTGTCTTTTGTAAGAGGCGCACACATTACAAATCATAGAATTGTACGGTACAAGAGACCCTTTGGCCCATTTGGTCTGTACCAATAAAACTACTCTAAATCTACACTTGCTTTACTTTCTAGCCCTTGGCCCATAGCCTTGAAAGTTATAATATTTCAAGTGATGATACTTTTTAAAGGGTGTGAGTTTTCCCATCATACTACCCTCTCAGGCAATGCATTCCATTGCTTGGATGGATTGGGTAGTTCATTTGATTAAGCAAAACACCTGTGGTTAAATAGACCTACAAAATGGGACACTATTTTGTTGATAAATATTCAGATATAACATTTTGAACTTAAAATGGGATTTTGTTGATTTTGTTTTCTAAATTGATCAAAAAAGTCAAGAAAGGAATTGAAATTTAACATGAGGGCAAAGAAAGTCAATGGAATTTTTAGTGCAGCATATAAAGAGTTTTTGGCATAGTGAGCCAGCTATTTTTCACGTTAAGTTTGCAGTTTACAAAATGAGGATTTGTTACCTTTTTGAGAACCTGAGTTGATACATTGCCATTTGTGCAAGTAGCTTGTTATTAATATGAGATAAGAATTTGTTGCGAAATATTGTATTCTTGCTGCGAAAACAGTTCTGTAATCAAGTGATTGACCTCTACTACAGTTGATGTTAAGGAGTCGCAAAAGTAACTGAAAATTTTATCGTTGGAAGTGAAACATGTTTTGCAAATATTCTCTCTTTAAAGAGAGAATGCTCATCAATATAATGCCTTATCACATCCATAGGACATCAATTTAACAGTTAAATTTAACATTTTAAAACTAATGAATTAATTTCTGCTATTTTAAAGTAACTGCACGTTGCCTGGGTGAGGGGAGAAGAAGACAGTTGATATGTGAATTTTCAGCCTAAAATGTGCACATTTAGTTACTCTTTGCTAATATGTGCCATATTTTCTTTTCCATGCAATCACAAACAGCAAATTATATTTGTATTTTCTTAATTTTCACAATGTAATTGAGATGTTATGAAACTTGCATCTTTGGACCAAAAGTACAGTAAATCTTTATTTGTTCTTGGGATGTGGGCATCTTTTATTTATTGCTCATTCTTAATTGAACTTGAAGATTTTTGAGAGGTACCTTCTTGAACTGTTGCAGTCAATGTGATACATTAAGAGTGCTGTCAAGAAAGGAGTTTCTGGATTTTAACTGATTGACATTGAAGGAGTGGGAAAATATTTGCAAGTCTGAATAACGTATGACTTGGAAGGGAATTTGGCAGTGGTAGTGTTCTGAAGTGCCTGCTGCCTTTTGATTTTCTAGGTATTGGAAATTAGAAGTTAGAAATGTTCTGTCAATGAAACCTTATCCAGTTTCTCAAAGACCACTTTTGTAGATGGTATACACTGCAGTAGTGCTATACTGGCATTGGAGTGAGTCTGTATCTAAAATGGTGAACATGGTTCAAATCAAATGGCCAACATTGTAGCCTTGTATGTACTGAAGAATGCTGCTTTGTTACATTAGAGTGTAACTGGAGTTTGGTGAAAAAGGGAGGAGGTGATTGTTCTTCCTTTTGTCACGTCCAGCTATTTTAACTCATCAGTAACTTACTCAAATACACATGATTTCGAGATGCCGGTGTTGGACTGGGGTGTACAAAGTTAAAAATCACACAACACCTGGTTTTAGTCCAATAGGTTTAGTTGGAAGCACACTAGCTTTCGGAGCGGTGGTCAACCACTTGATGAAAGAGTGGCGCTCCGAAAGCTAGTGTGCTTCCAATTAAACCTGTTGGACTATAACCTGGTGTTGTGTGATTTTTAACTCAAATACTCAGTCTGTGTTCTTTCAGGGCCATTTGGTTCCTGATCTCATTACAGGCTTGGTCCAAACTTGAACGAAAGTGTGGAATTCATGAGGTGAGAGTGATTGCCCTGGACATTGAGAGAGCATTTGACCAAGAATAGTATCAAGGAACTCCAGTAAAATGAAAATTGAGTGATGTACTCTTCACTGGTTCATATCATAGCCAGAAAAACAGAAGATTGTTCTGATTATTATCCAACAATCATTTTAGCCCAAGTATACTGCAGCATGGGCACATCTGAACATTGTGCTCAACCAAATTATCATCAGCTGCGTCGTTACTGATCGTCCTTCCATCAGAAGTCAGAAGTTCACCTAATATACAGTGTTCAGTTCA
This sequence comes from Chiloscyllium plagiosum, assembly GCF_004010195.1. Taxonomy (NCBI): domain Eukaryota; kingdom Metazoa; phylum Chordata; class Chondrichthyes; order Orectolobiformes; family Hemiscylliidae; genus Chiloscyllium; species Chiloscyllium plagiosum. Next base: position 13,805 of record NW_025214603.1, on the reverse strand, counting down.
GTGCCATTTGAACCTTTTTCATTTGTGGGTTGCACAATGATCTGACCAACTGTCCTCTTATTCAGATACATTTCAGTATTGGAACTATACTGGAACAGTTTTAGCTAAGAGCACCTATAGTTCTGGAGCACATGCTCAGCACTATACCCAAGATGTTGTCAAAACCCTCATAGCTTTTGCTGTATTCATTATTCTCAGTCATTTCTTTCTCACCTAGAGTGAATCAAATTGGCTGAGGAGTGGCATCTGTGGTGCTTCAGACCTCAGGAGGAAGCAAAGGAGTGTCATCTACTCATTGCCACTTGCTGAGGATGGTTGTAAATGTTTTGCTTTGCATCCCTCGATAACTTCACCATACTGTAGTTGAACATTGCAATGTTTATGGAGGTACCTCCTCCTATCATTTTATTTAATTATCCACCAGTAGTCACAATTGGATGTGGCAGGACTGCAGAACTTTGATGTGATCCATTGGTTGAGAGATTGGTGAGCTGCTTCTGTTAGTCGAGAGTGTGGAGCTGGAAAAGCACAGCAGGTCAGCAGCATCCAAGGAGCAGGAGAATCGACGTTTCAAGCATAAGCCCTTCAGCAGGAAGGACTGATGAATTCCTGATGAAGGGTTTATACCTGCAACGTCGATTCTCCTGTTCCTCGGATGCTGCCTGACCTGCTGCGCTTTTCCAGCATCATTCTCTCGACTCTGATCTCCAGCATCTGCAGTTCTCACTTCCTCCTGCTTCTATTGTTAGCATGTATGAAATCCTGCATTGTAAGTTCACTGGGTTTGCACCTAACCTTTTTGGTATGTCTGGTATTGCTTTTTACCTACTCTGCTGCATTCCTGATTAAATCAGGGTTGTCCCCTGGCTTATTGGTAGAGTATACTGGACTATAGTGTGACACATTTGTGGTTAACAAATTTATAGCTATTGATGTTCCTGTGCAACTCAGGATGCTTATGGTTAACAATTGGATCTGTTCTAAATCTGTCCCATTTAATATGCTGGTAAGATAACTGAACACAATAGAGAATGTCCTCAATTTAAAGATGGAACTTTGCCTTCACTAGGATCAACTAGTGGCCACTCCTACTGATATTGCTAAAAGTTAAGTGGTGTGATAGCCATAAGGAAACGTTAGCGTTAATATAATTAAATAATTTGAACTAAATAAAGAAATGCCCTTTTGGCATGGCTAATGTTACTGTCACCTTAACCTCTGAAGATGGTGGTGAGAATGTGTATAGGGTATAAGTAAGCAGGGAAAGAGTTAAGTTCTGAGATTCAGCTGACCATGACTCAGATCCAATAAGAACTTCATTAACAATGAGGTGCTGGAAGCAAGGGTAATGGGTTAACAAGGTGGAAAAGCATTAATTATGTAGAGCCATTTAACAATATTGGAAGCATTCAGTATGCAAGGTCAGCGAACAAGGGAAACAGTATTCATTATATGAATCTAGTTAACAAGGCTAAGAACATCATTGTATAACAGTAAAGGGCTTGGTCTCTGCTATCAATACTCGTTAATTGTAACGATCACCCAACTAAGTATATGTTGCCTTATCTGGATGCTTCTCCCTGTAAAATGAGTATATAGTTCATTGAGAAACTGCTGTTAGAGAGAAGACCAGGAACCCATGTCCCTGCGCACATGGGTGATCGTTCTCTCTCTTCAGGGCCTGGCATAAAGGAAGGTAAAATTTCTGTGTCCCTGAGCATTTTGCTTCGATTGAAGGTGGAGCAGGATGACCATGGGATCATGGATCACTAAGATTTGAGCACAATCTGGGGGTATGTTAACTTTGTCAGAAGTGCCTCCCTTTAAGTAAGGGTGTTAAATCAACATGTACATCCAGACTGGAGCATTCATACAGTGATTCTCTAGAGGTTACCATCTCTATCACAATTATGAAAAACAGCAGAAGTCAAGAATTCTCACACCTAAAATGACACGCTTATTTCAAGGGCATTAAAAATAATAAAATATATTTTGTCAGAACTGAATCTAATTGAAACAAAGTAAACCAGTAAATGACCACACGAAACATGAATAAGCAAGTTTGATTTTTCTGTTTCCTGATCAAGTAGATCCCAAGTATCTCTCTGCCTTTGAAATCTAACCAGCTAGGTTATAAGTTTTATATATTTACTTCTGTTTGGCCGAGCAGGAGAAGTCGCCAAAGTTAGTTGGCTGTCAGACGTGTGGAACAAAATTGCATATGAAAGGGATAAAGTGACTAATGTTTTAGACAAGCAAGATTTGCCTTTCCTTTTTTTTAAAAAAAATGGATTCGGATCAACATTGTGTTGTACGTGCATAGCTAGAGCACATTAGCAGTCAGTTGATTAAAGTCTCTGGCATGCATACGGGTTTAAACGATCACTTTGCTATAAACTAAAACGCGATTTCACGTTTTATAAGTTAATTTATGTTTGTTTAATTTGTTAGCTTTTGTACCAAAATTGAATTGGAAATTAACCATTGCCAATAATTTACTCAAGCTCATGAACACTTCTCATCGAGTTGATTATTTGTCAGTCTATAGTATTGGTTTCAGAAAATTGGTGATATGGACATTTTAGTGCATGAGTTGTGGAATTTGTTGGATCTTGAAGAATTCATTTTTTTTCTCCCATAAAGATAGTGCCTACCTGTAAGATTTATCCCAGACTTTGTGTTAGAGGTGACTTCTCCTTATTTGTATCCAAGAGGCTGTTGCTGAGTGCATAGGCCAGCCTGGGTTCCTTTGATCATTTTTTTTTAAAATAAGGCACCATGGTACCTTTTTTTAAAAAAAGACACCAAAGAGTACACAAAATACTTGGCACATAGTAGCTTTTAAGAAAAAATACAATAGTTATAAACTTATGTTGAATTCAGTTTCTGAGAACTTTTATTTTACACAAACATAGGTGTTTGCTAGGTTACTGTTATACCTCCAATGATTTACAGTTGGCAGCTATTGATTTATTTAATACAAAATTAGCTTCAGTTTTTATTGCCTATCTTCCTTAAAGGAAAGGCAATAAAAGCATCCATATTAACCAAAATCTTAGAAAAATTGAACATTGACTGTTTCATTGACATTTCTGTTCCTTTCTAGGCATTTCCTCAAGGAAAAGAAATTCAGTCAACCTCCCACGTAGAAATTACTTTCCATTTGGAATTATTTTTGGGATTCTGTCATGCTGAAAGCAAACCAAATTCATAAGAGCAGGTTCAAATGTAAATGAATGCCGGCATTGAAATTTATGACCCTTGTGGCTTGGGGTTACAGGATTCAACCACTGGAACTACTTTGCCAGACTGTCAGGGGATCTTTGTACCATAAACCAGTTCAAAATGGGATGGAAAGTGGTTTTGGTAACAAAGATGTTCTGAATTTGTTTTCATACGACATGAACACCAGCCATGAATAACATAATTGAGGTCCATCTACCTTGTGGATCTGTTTTCTAGTTTGTAGCTTAGTGTTAGGAATATACCAAGAGTGGGGGAATGATGAAACACAATAATTAGCAAGAGAATCTTTTTTGGAAAAAAGCAATACATTGATTCATAAGTAGTATTAGATTTAGTTCTGAAAATGGGCAGGAAAAGATGTATAATTATAGGATCATAAGAATCCCTACTGTGCAAATAGAGACCATTGAGTCTGCACTGACCCTCTGAAGAAACCCATGCTAACACGGTGCGAATGTGCAAGCTTCACCCAGTCACCTGAGGTTGTAATCAAACTTGGGTTCCTAGTGCTGTGAGGCAGCAGTGCTGACCACTTTGCCACTGTGCTGCCCCAGTGTATTGGATTGTATAACTGAATTATTTATGAATATTTAAATTTCAAACCAAAGTTTGATAAATGAAGCTGAACTCTTTTTTTCAATGTCTGTCCATTTATGCAATGTATTGAAGAGAAAGATAGTTAAAATCTTGAGGGTGTTTAGAAATCAAAGGATATGTCCAAGGTTTCGGATGAAGATGGGTGCAAGGTGGCTAACATACAGTATAAACTGTATGCTGAACAGGCTCAATGGCCTATTTCTGTAAGTACAAATCAAATGTCAGGACTACTGTTTAATTGTCTCCACCTAAGTTAATTTAAAACACACTGCTAATAAATGCTTGGAAATTTCTCCCCAGTTTGGTTAAAATTTGATCCATTAGAGTCATAGATGTACAACACAGAAACAGATCCTTCATGCCAACCAACAATCCTAACCTAATCTAGTCCCACTTGCCATCACTTGGCCCATATCCCTCTAATTCTTTCCTATTCATATACCCATCCAGCTGCCTTTTAAGTGCTGCAATTGTACCAGCCTCCACCACTTCCTCTGGCAACGCATTCCACACACTCATCACCCTCTGCATTAAAAAGTTGCCCCTTAGGTTCCTTTTATATCTTTCCCCTCTCACCCTAAACCTATGCCCTCAAGTTTTGGATTCCCCCACCCCAGGAAAAATACTTTGTCTATTTATCCTATAAACCTTTATAAGGCCACCCCTCAGCCCCGACGCTCTCGGGAAAACAACCCCAGCCTACTTAGCCCCTCCATATAGCTCAAATTCTCCAGCCCTGGCAACATGCTTGTAAATCTTTTCTGAACCCTTTCAAGTTTCACCACATCCATTACTTCAACAATGTATCAGTAGATCAAGAAATAGAAATGCCTGCCAAGCCATAAGTGTGGCAATAACACCATGTTAATTATGTGCATTAATTTTAGTAGAATATATCAGACAGAAGATATCATCTTGTAGTGCAGTGATGAAGTACCTACCTCTGAGCCAGGAGGTCCAGATTCAAGTTCTACCTGCCCCAGAAATGTGTAATAACATCGCTGCATAGGATGATTAGAAAATATTTTGGATGCCATACAGGTAAATGTAATGCCCACGGAAAGCATTGCAGTCTTTCTCTTTTGGCAAAGTTTGAACCTCTGCAATGAATTTCTCAGGGTTAGCATATCTTGGTGCAGCTTCTAGGTTTATACCCAACTGTGGTGAGTGGTACTTTGGTTTTTGTCACATTGATTGCCCAGAATGTTGCTTGCACAAGACTGCTTGCCATCCAGGCCTGTTGCTTGTCTTTTGCTGAGAAATGTTCTGTTAGCTGATGCTTGTTATTAGTGGCTTTGTTTTCTGCTCCTTGTCTGGAGTAGTTATTCTGATTATTTAAGATGGTATCCCTCTTCAAGCAATAATTTGGAGGTGCCAGTGTTAGACTGGGGTGTACAACGTTAAAAATCACACAACACCAGGTTAAAGTCCAACAAGTTGATTTGGAAGTACTAGCTTTCGGAGCGCTGCTTCTTCAGGTATTTGTTCAGAATAAGATTGTAAAACACAGAATTTATAGCAAAAGTTTACAGTGTGATGTAACTGAAATTCTATATTGAAAAAGACCTAGATTGTTTGTTAAGTCTCTCCTCTTGTAGAATGGGCATGTTGGTTTCATATGTAAATTCCAAAACTTTCTTGAAGTTACATTCTCAAGTAAACTTTAACAATAGGTGTCATGTTGGCCAGATAATGTATTGAAGGTGTGAGGCTGTCTGTGCCCCAGTATTCAGACTGATTATAATCTAAAAAACGGATTTACAGAATCTTACATGGATTCATACAGTTTTGAGCAAAATTAAATGTAATTCTGCAAGTACAAATTCACCCTACAACCTGTGTGTGTGCATGCGTGCGTGCGAAGGGGGTATGAGTGTCAGAGTGTGTGTGTGTGTGTGTGTGAGAAGGGGTATAAGTCTGTAAAAGGGTGAGTGTGGGAGTGTATATGTGAGCGCAGGGAGAGAGAGCTTGTGTATGAGAGCATGTCTGCCTGTGTGTATAGGTCTGTAAGAGTGTCTGTGATTGTGTGTGTAGTGCAGTGGGGTCACCTGTAATGTGACATGAACCCAAGGTCCCAGTTGAGGCCATCCCCATGGGTACTGAATTTGCACGTTTTCGGCATCCCCATGGGTACTGAACTTCAGGCAATGTTAGTGGTGTTTCCATGCTGCCAAAGTCCTGCATTTTGACCTGCATTACACATCAAGGAAGAAACCGTGCACAGTAATCGAAAATCTGCTTTTCAGATTTACCATTTTTCCATCAACCATTCAAAAAATTAAAGCACATGTGCATATGTTTTGCAAATATGACGGTTAATATTAACTGCTCACTAACTGTCTATGATGAGCATCTTAAATTAAGTTCAATTACATCTGGTCTTCCAAATAATATGTCTGACTAGGGTCTAGTGTGTTGAACAACTTTGTATGTGAGTTACTTAAAATAACCCCTCCTCCTCCATCCTCCCTTTTCTGTCTCCCCCACCCCCGTGTGCACGCTCTCTGTCTCTTTCTCTCTCTCTCTCTGTCTGTTCCCATGCCATCCTTCCCATCCACACGTGCATACACACAGAACTCTACAAAACCAAACACATTTTAGCAAAATAGTGGAAATGACTAGGGTGAAACTGCATCAAGCAAACTATAAACGAAGAAAACCTCACATTTATTGCACTGTGTTAAATTCTCAGGGTATTTAGTTTTGGACTGAATTTTATCTGCTTATATTTTTCTTGAAGTATATGTCATTCCTTGCTATTGCATCCCAACATCCCAATTCTTTGACAGCTTGGACAGTTTGTATACAGGTCCAGATTGATTCTAAAATTCGCTTTTCATTTTTACATGGCCTAAGTCCATGTATCTTTAGATGGAAATGTGTTGCTGGAAAAGCGCAGCAGGTCAGGCAGCATCTAGGGAACAGGAGAATCGACGTTTCGGGCATTAGCCCTTCTGAAGAAGGGCTAATGCCCGAAATGTCGATTCTCCTGTTCCCTAGATGCTGCCTGACCTGCTGCGCTTTTCCAGCAACACATTTCCATCTAAAG
>NW_025214603.1:0-827 GCF_004010195.1 Chiloscyllium plagiosum | reverse complement strand
GTATGCTGGAAATAGTATGAATGAGCTGTAGCATAAGAGGAGTTACTTACAAGTGTGGTTGAACCAAAGGAAATCGGTTCGAAGCAGACAGAAGCAGACATGTCAAACAATGTGTTACCTAGTCCTTGTAGTTAAGTTGTGGGAACAGCGTGCCAGTAAATAATGTTTTTAGAAATCTATGAAAATCAAAAATCCAAAGTTGCTGTGTAGGTCACAACGTGAAACTCGGCACTCAATAGATGTGAAACTGGAAAGGCACAGCAGGTATGACAGCATCAGAGCAACAGGAAAGTCTACATTTCTGGCCAAGACACAATGTCAGGGCTGGGGAGGTGAAAGGAACCCAGAAGGATGCAGAGAGTGCGGTGTGCAGATCGGGAAAGGGTAGGAGGAATGGTAATATTTGGATGCAGGAAGGGGGTTCTTACGATTGGTCAGTTGGATAGATGAAGCAAATATGTGAGTGGGAAGATGGACAGGGTAGGTCAGGTCAGGGAGCAGGGACAACGGATAAGGCTAGCGATGGAGGGATTTTGAAGGTGGTGAAGTCGATATTCAGGCCTTTGGGATACAAGCTTCTAAGGTGAATTATCAGATGGTGTTCCTAAAGTTTCAGTTTATGGGGCTGAAGAGTCTTCACATATTTCTCCACAACAGTTTCTAGGTACTGAAGGGTCTCCTCCTGTGTCCCTGAATTGAGGTCTAGTGCGTGATTGGTCTTCTCCTATCAAAAGACAAGTGGCTGAATTACCTCCTCCTTTCCAACAAAAAAGTCGCAAATACTTTCATGCCTTTCTCCGTTTTCTGTGCAACAGGTTCGAAAGGCT
>NW_025214602.1:41188-47000 GCF_004010195.1 Chiloscyllium plagiosum | reverse complement strand
GACTCTTTGGTCCAACTAGTCCATGCCAACCATAATCCCAAATTAAACAAGTTACAGCTACAGTGTCCACCTACCTGCGCTTGGCCCATATTCCTCCAAACCTTTCTTATGCGTGTACTTATCCAAATTTCTTTTAAACGATGTAACTGTATCTGCATCCACCACTTCCTCTGGATGTTCATTCCACACATGAGTGACTCTCTCTGTAAAAAGATTGCCCCTCGTCCTTTTTAAATCTTTCACCTCTCACCTTAAAAATATGCCCCCAGTCTTGAAATCTGCTACCATAGGGAAAAGACACCTGCCATTCACCTTATATATACGCCTCATGATTTTAAAAGCTTTTATAAGGTCACCCTTCAACTTCTTATGCTCCAGTGAAAATAGACCCACCCTATGTAGCCTCTCCCTACAACTCAAACCTTCTGTTCCTGGCAACATCCTGGTAAGTATATGAATAGGAAGGGTTTGGCGGGATACGGGCCGGGTGCTAGCAGGTGGGACTAGATTGGGTTGGTATATCTGATTGGCATGGACAAATTAGACCAAAGGGTCTGTTTCCGTGCTGTACATCTTGATGACTCTATGACTCTTTAAACCTTTTCTGAATCCTCTCCAGCTTGATAATATCCTTTCTATAACAGGGTGACCAGTACTCCAGGAGAGGCCTCACCAACAGCCTGCATAACCTCAAATGCTGGAAATCTGAAATAAACACAGAAAATGCTGGAGAAACGCAACAGATCTGGCAGTATCTTTGATGACGTAACCATACTTAGTTTGGGTTTGGAAGAAAAGTCACATGGGACTCAAAATGATAACCCCATTTCCATCTCCACTCATACTGCCAGTTTATATTTGGTCATGGAAGACTGAATAAATGAGTTAGAACTCAATTTAACATTCCAACCTACCCTGTCCAGTATGAGCAGGTAGTTTGGGGATGGGTGATTAAATAGTCTAACTGTCTCATTCCAGCTGAAATCTTAATTTGGTTTAGTTAAGGAGCCTCCTGGAAAGGATTTCACATGTTATCGCAAATTGGGGTCACGTCCACCAAATTTCAGGCTAGAAAGAACAGCATTGCTCTTCCTACTCAGAGAAAAGACCGCAGACAAATTAGCCACAGTTGACACAGATTGCTGTCAAGGGACCTTTGGGAACAGCAATGAAGATAGTGCCTCAATTTACCTTCTGGATTTTGTCGGGAATGTTGCATGATATCTCAATGTGTAGCACAATAAAGATATAGAAGGCCAGAACATGGGGATGAATCCACTCCTCAGCATGGGTCCATAGTTATCCAATACAAACATAAAGGAATGCCTGTGCAAGATTCCATGTCATTCCTTTTTCTAACTGTGGTTAATAGCTACGTGCAAATACTGACTGTCAATGAATCAATTCCCTGACTTCACCATCTCCAATGATTCGACCCGTGTGATTGGGAGCAAAATGCCATTGAACTATGAAACACATACAAAGTGCATTGCATCCTGAATCCATAAAGGCAGTTTTGCAGCTGAAATATAATTATGTACTTTTCTCACTTATTTCACTCTCAGTTGTAAGCATCCCCGGAATAATGAACAAACTGAACGTTGGTGTCACATGTAAGCTGATATTAGTTTGGCAGCTATGATTGATTTTACTATGCAAATTAATATAAATCAGTGACTGTCTGAACCTGTAAAAAAAAGTTATATGATTAAAAGGATCTGTTTTCCTGTTTAGCTGAAACATTATGAGCCTGAGACCTGTGGAAACAATTTGAGTACTGTGGTGACATCTGAACCGGATATCTTGCCAATTAACGGGATGAAGCAGGGTGTTAAAGGGCAGATATAAATTACAGTCCCTGATTTAAACAACAGCTAGTGGTGTTAAGTAAGCTCAGCAATTACTTGTGAAAGTCCTTTACTTCTCAAAACTTGTACTGTCTGGCTTGACCCAATGGCAAAAGTTTAATTATTCGGTTGGCAATTATTGAGGGATTGTGTGAACAGCAGACTGGAGGTGAAATTGGATCTGTGAAACAGCACAGGGATCTGTTATGATATGAATTGAAACACTACCTGCTGCCCTTTGGTAACAGTAGATGTTAGAGTCATGTCAGTCATTGCAGCAATTACTGAGACTCAAGGCAAGTCACTGAATTTTTCTCTTATGTTGAAAATGTAAACCCAGATATCTGTTTCCCAAGTCTCCTTGTACTCTTAAATATATCAAAACATACATGGACATAAAAGATACCGTCACTGTAAGGTTATTCCTAATATAGGATTATGCCAACATTATTTTAGCCATTTGCCAGCAAATAAAAATGCTTGTGATTATGCAAATTATATTTTTGTGCCTGCAGTTACATTTAAAATGAGATGACGGCAGTATTAAAATGAAGCCACCCCAGCTGGATTGGTGGTATTTTTCCATGCAAATGGCAAAGGAATTGATGAAGTCTCATACTTGACAGTGCTAGTGGTCTGCTCAACAGCAAGACAGGTACAGGAGTGAAAGCATGTCATCTATCCAATATGTATCATAAATAGGTATTTTGATAACCTGCACCTTACCAATGAGAATTGTTCAATCAATCACTGTGTCAAAAAGAAGGTAATTCTTGGGACTGAAGAGACATTTGGGCAAATTCAGCTCAATGTCACCTTTTCTTTGGTGTAAAACTGCCATCACATCACCAAATTTCAAACTGTGAACTTCATGCACACAAACCTATTGGGTCCAAGTACTTGTGTTGTCCAAAATGGCACATGAAACAGATGTAAGTTGATTTAATTATGCAAAATGAGACCTTAAGGCTGAAACATTCATGTACAGAGGAGCAGAGGTTACAAAGGGCAAAAGGGACCTCGAGAATGCACCTCAAAGAAAGCCTGACAAATTTACAGTTCTAGCCAAGAGTTGTAGATCTTCCTCCTCATGACTATAGACAGCCCATAGAGTCTCCCTGCTCTGTCTTGACAATCCTTTCCCTAGTGCTGGCTGCATATTTTTCCTTTTGGATCAATTTTGCTAATTGATATTGACAGAAGTTCAGATATTTGATCAATTTCAGTGATCTACGCTGAAGTGGAATCCAAGATTCCTTTGGTTTATTTTGTAAGGGAAGATGATTTATTAAATTTATCACTACTACATGGAAGTTTTACTATATTTGATATGTCTGCTGACAAACAGCTAATATTACAAGCTGTAATTACTGTAGGTACATACAGACAAGTTTCAACAAGCCAAGACTTCAACCACCAACAGAATGTGTTCTACACAGGATGTAGTTATATTTTGTTGTAAGAGATGTATTTATTGAGCATCTGTCTATAGCTAAATGTTCTGATAGCTTCAAAAATGGCTCACTTAATTAATATAGTGCATCTTGTGTTCATTGAGTCATGTACACCAGATTTGAGAAGAACATCCAGAACCACAAGTGAATATTACAACTGAGAAGGAAGATACAGGCAGGTTTTCCTACCTTGATTGTTATGAATTGATACTCACTGGAAAATGAATGTTAGGTAAATGTGTGAGACCAAGATCGGATCTGGTTACTATGTTTCATATGGTTGAACAACCAGACAATATTCACTGCCTAGGGATTGCATGTGAAGAACTGCCAATGGCATTAAGTACTAAAATTGCAACAAGATTTACTTCACTCAAAAGAGGCAAAATTGAAAGTAAAAGCCAGAATGGAAACACATAGCTGGAGATACTCATAATGAATGGTAACCTTAAATCCAGCGAAAATGGTCCTGACACTTTAACACTGACCCAGATACTGAGTCTGGCCTGGCTGTCCCTGGCATTTCAATCTTGACCAACATTCTGATCCCACTGCTAAAGCTGCCATTTCTAAATGATTGCTTTGTTTCATTGTCACATTGACCATTAATATCTATGCACCTCACAAATGGCATAAAGTACCTTCCTCCCATTAAATGCTCAGTCATCAATTATATCATTAAATTTTGATGTTCTAATCCAAAATGTAGGTCTTAAAATGTGACACCAATTAACCTTAAGTTATCAGTCTTCTTGAGCTACTGTTACAGCCTTGGGTCTAAGTTTTTAAATCCATTTTATTTAATTTTTTTAGCTAAATGGAAGGTCCAACACTGAGTGACTATGAGTGACTAACATTTGTTTTTTAAGCACTGATAAAGCCAATCTGTTACCATAGTTAATTCTGAGATACCGACCTATTGTTTCCATATAGCCCTATAGATGTTTGGGGCATTTATGGAAGGTACAATATCCAGTGAAGCCTGTTACTGAGGAATGGGGACTATTTTTCAGGCTCCAGCGAGGGAAATAGTATGAAAGTAATTTTAAGAAAAGTTATATATGTCTTACATTGTAAAAGCTTATTGCCTTCCTGAAGAATTGCAATATTAAGCTACATTTCAAAGCAACTTTCAGCTCCTAGGCACCTCATATATATCCTGAGTGGCAAACGGACTAGAGGAGAGATAAGTATAATCTTTTAACAGAGCAGCTTCTTACTATCTGGGATGCCAGCTCAAAAGATTCAATAGTAAACTTTCAAAAAGGAAATGGATTCACTCTGTTCTATTACCCAAATGTACTTTGTATGGTATGCTCTGCATGTACTGCACGCAAAACAGAACTTTTCATTGTATCTAACTACATTTGACAATAATAAATCAAATCAATACATATACTTAGGAAAGACATGTATGCATAACGATTGAGTAAACATGAAGGAGTGAGAATTATCGCTTTTGAAAGAACCAGTTTAGGTACAGATGGCTGTAAAACCTCCTTCCAGGCTGTAAGATTCTATGATTCTAGCAATGGGATTGTGTATTCCCTAAATGCAGATGAATTGATCTCCCACTGACCCTGCATATTCAGTCACGGATGTCCAAGGTGAGAGTCAATAAGAGTAATTACTGAGATTGCATCCAAAGGGTTTTCCAAGCCACTGTCATTAGTCGGACAGTGAGATTTGCAAAAGCAATAATGGGGTGAAGGATACAATTAGTCCTTCTGCAGCTGGCATGCCATTGTTGCTTTCTGTCCACTCTGATTTATTGCATTAAAGGCGAATCTCATTCTGAAGAAAACAGCAAGATTTTGCATCTGACTTTCCCTCTACTGGAAATAACCATCACCACAGAAGAAGCCCACACAGTGAGTCTCTGCTTTAGTCTACAGTCAACACTTTTTCAGGTTTTATATCTCCCTTTTATTCTGGAGAAGAGGATAAAATTTGTACTCCCTTTTCCCTAATAGACAGGACATTCTGCTTTTCCAGAATAAAGAACTGGAACACACAGCAGCTGCAAGTTAACTAAATCACTGTCGGCTCTATCTAACCCGTCTCTTTGTTGGTGCTGACCCCAACTCTCTTGCTTTATTCTTCTCAGAGTATATCACACACTGAACAGCACCTCAGTAACAGTCTTCTTCACTTTACACACAGTTCCCACACCAAGAATCTTAGTCTGTTGCTCATCAAACTTTTGAATATCCTGAGCACCATGGAAAATTTCCAAATGTTTTCTACAACTTTAATTCAATGCAAGAAAAGTTAGGCACTTTTTATGTTTTTGCAAGGCATATTCTTGATTAGCTTTAATTAAATTTTAATGCCGAATAAAAGATATTCTCTTTTCTACCTCTTTAGATTCTTTGGTTTTATTTTCCTTATACAATCCTGAAATTGGTATGACAAGACGAAAAGGCAGTGGAATTGGACTTTGTGGCATTCCTGATGAAAGACAAATGCCCGAAATGTCAATTCTGCTGCTCCTCAGATGCTGCCTGACCT
>NW_025214602.1:21472-36268 GCF_004010195.1 Chiloscyllium plagiosum | reverse complement strand
GAAGGGCACCTTGGAGGATGGTCACCCGAAGGTCCAAGGTCGACTGTCCCGGACTGCCGAAGTGTTCCCCAACTGGGAGAGAACACCCCTGGTGTGCATTCATCCATTGCTACAGCCTCTGTTTGGTCTTGCCAATGTATCATGCCTCAGGGCATCCTTGCCTGCAGCGTATAAGATAGACAACGTTAGCCAAGTTACATGAGTACCTACCACATAAATGGTGGGTGGTTTCACCACGTGTAATGGTGGTATCCCTGTTGACACTCTGATACGTCTTGTAGCGTCTGCCATGACAAGATAGACAACGTTAGCCAAGTTACATGAGTACCTACCACATAAATGGTGGGTGGTTTCACCACGTGTAATGGTGGTATCCCTGTTGACACTCTGATACGTCTTGTAGCGTCTGCCATGACAGGGTTGTGTGGTTTTGTCCTGAAGGCCAGGCAGATTTTAATTAAATTTTTAATTAGTATTTTAATTAAAAAGTTCCTCTGAAAAGATTTATTAATAAATTTCAGGTTCTAATTCTCCAAAATATTTTTGTCAACAGTGAAGAATCAGCTTTTCACTATTGAATAAACTTCTTAAAAATTGAACAAAATTATTAATTTGCTTTAGCTGGATGAACCAAATAATCATTTGTAGCTCTATATCTTATGATACTGTTAGAATCTGCTTCACTTTTATTCTCTTTCCCCTATTAATGCTTGTTCTTGACCAAAACTTAGCTCACAACGATTTAATATTTTCTTGTCTTACTTTGTGTAAATCAATTATCAGTTTGGTGCTGCTGTACTAAATCTCATTAGCAAATGAGTTGGGAGTGTTTTATTTTACACCTTTTACTTCACACCTTATAGATAAAGGTTTGCAATGGATCACACAGAGATAATTCAAAATGATTTTCCAGATGGTAAGCAATTGTGCTTAGTCTCTTGCAATAATACTCACTTTTAAACAGAAGTATCTAATTTGTGGCAATATGTGAGGATTTCACATGGGCAAAGATTAGATGCATTAAATGTGAGTAGTACCAAGTCCTCTCATTAAACTGTGATTATTTGTATCAGTCATCTTCAAGACAACACAGTAATTTCTTGTTTCTCGGATGATTAATAATGATCAGGTTCTTTTTTTTTAAAATGACTGACATCGGTACCCAAAACCAAAGACTGATTCTTTTATTTCTCACTACAAGAGCAGATGTTCCACCTCTGGAGCTAAAAACAGAACGCAACCATTTACATGGGAGTGGGACCTGAGTCTGCCCTTTTGCCAGTGATGGCAAATGAACTGGGCATTCATGATGCTGCAGGCGGAGGATGAGGACTCTTCAATTGCCTAGCAACTGTGAAGAGCAACCATAGTTGGAGGAAACCAAGATCAGGTTCAGAGACCCCAGCAACTGAGGAACAGAGATCTTGCACTGGCAGAGTTGAAGAGTGTGGTGCTGGAAAAGCACAGCCAGCTAGGCAACATCCGAGCAGCAGGAGAGTCGAGGCAGACACTACCTGACCAGCTGTGCTTTTCCAGTATCACACTCTTTGATTCTGACCTCCACCATCTACAGTCCTCACTTTCTCCATCTTGCACTGGTAGGAGTGTTGACTGAAGCTGGTTGGGGGATGGCAGTGGCTTAGGGGCTGGGATGGGACCATTGGTGGGGCAGGAGACTCTTTGAGGACAATGAAATGCTCATATAGGAATGTCCATCAGGTGCCCACTGGGAGTTGGTCATATTTCTCTGGAAAGTCACCTTACATGGGCGGTGGATGACACAGATGTGGGGAAAATGCCCATGGAAACTGGAGGTGGCTCTTAACTTTAGTGGGATTTTGAGACTCGCAGCCTGTGAACCAACCTGCCAAAGACATAGAGGTGCTCAGCAATCTCTTTGTAATTCTTGCTCAACCATTAGCAATGGATTTTTTTAATCTTTCTGAGTTCTTTGGACAGACTGCTTGTAACAGGGCAGATGTCAGTTTGCAATTTGGTTGGTCCACCAGGATTATATGAAGCTTATCATCAATTATTGCATGATTTATTTCATAAATTCTATCACTAAAGGGACTTTCCACTGCCATTTTCATGAATTTGTCATGACTTCCAATAGTGTCTCTATCATCATTTCTTTTGGGTTTAATCCTTCTTTCAGACTGACACTTGAAGCATATTTAGATAGACTTGAAATGCTGCTACATTTGAATCCTCTTTTTTTAAATGTTATGCTAATGCCCCATTGTTGCATCAAAGCTGCTGGAAATGACTACTTGCCAAAGAGAATTTTTTAAGGTTTCTGTTCCAAAGGTGCATTTTATTTTGAAAATTTAACTCCAGTTAATACCAAAACTCTACTCGTACTCAATATCGCAGCAAAATCCAAACATTTAAAGACAACATTTTAAAAACAAATGATAGTATGGATGCTAAATATCTGAAACATAAACAGAAATTGCTAAAGAAATTCAGCAGATCAGACAGCAACTGTGGAGAGAAAGCAGCGTTTAGTTTTGAGTCCAGGTAACCCTTCATCAGAAATTTAGTTGAAACATTAACTCAAAAGGCTTTCTCTCTTCACATGCTGCCAGACCTGCTGAGTTTCTCCCAGTAATTTTTGTTTATGCAATTTAAAGGCAAGCACTAAATTAGGAATTTCCAAGTAGAATTTTTCATATCAGTTGTAAAAATGCCATCGTGTATTTTAAAGAATACCCATCCAGATTTCTAAATTTGTCAGTCTAACCACAATTCACATGCATTTGCTGGATCATCTTCTTAAACATTGTGTCCACCAATGTCACCAGAATTTCTAAATATTTCCCCATATCCAATTATTGAGCTTCTAATTTTGAGATTAGATTGCACTTGACCTGGTTTCTAGTCAGTGGTGACAGCGCCAAGGTCATACTTGCTTTTATCTTGGTAAAGGTATAACATGTGCTCACATTTTCACTTCAACCTTCCATTATAAAGTTTAATTTCCTAAAACATCAGAGAGAAGTCATGCTCAACAATTTGTATTCGGTCTCAGTCATTCTTTTTTGAAGTAAATTTTATTACAATCTGTTAGAAAGAAATTTTATTAATCAGTCTCCACCTGAAGACAACTATCCTTGGAGTCTAAGACAGCCATTAAGTTGAAACAAATACACACGCACATTTTCACATGTTGAGAGAGTTTATTAACTTCTTCCATCTTCCACCTCTCTCTTCACGCAGTGCTCCCTCCCAAACCGCCTTCCAATGTCACAACTGCCTTTTATTTGAATTTAGTGTAGCAATTTAGTGTCTGAATGCATATGCATAAAGATGTTAACAGACTTAACAATATGTTGAACCAGAAATTAACAAAGATTAGTTCACAACTACTTTCCACATTTTGCACATGCTGACCTTATTAGGAAACAATTACTTGAATACTGAAAATGCCAGGAAATACTTGAAGTTGTAACTTTAACTCTTTTACTGGAAAAGAAAAGAGCCCTTGTGCTAACTAACAACACAGTAGCTCAGTTTAGAAGTGAAAAGTAACTATTGGTTAATTAGCTTCCTTGATCAGACTTTTACTAAGCAGCAAATTCAGTTTATGCAGAGTTCAGATTTTTTTTTTCAAAACACTTCCCAGAAGTTTCCAGAAGCAATGCTGAAACAATATTAGTGGGTGTTTTTTTGCTATGATGTGAAACATATTTCAATATTTGCATAAAAGCAAAATATAGTGAAAGCTGGAAAACAAAATACTGGAGAAACTCAACAGGTCTGGCAGCATCTGTGAAGAAAGAAACAGAGTTAATGCTTCAACTTCAGTCAACCTGGAGTTATAAAGAAGTGCAATTACATTCCAAATGTTATCTCTATTTCTCGCTCCATACATGTTGCCAGACCTACTGAGCTTCTCTAGCACATTCTGTTTTTATTTGAACAAATGTCTTAGTTTCTTCCCTTTGGTTTATAAATGTTAATGCACAGTATTATGCACAATTATCAATACATGCAATGTATCTATGTACATCTAAACACGGGGTCTGGAATTTTCTATTTGGCATTGCTCAGAATTTGCCTCCAAGACTGTGCTCAATCTGCCAAAGGAAAGTTACATTCAAATTAACTGAGTTAAAGTGCAGAAGTCTCTGGGAATGTCAGTCAAGGCCCAGGGTATTTCTGTACATGTGACTGGTTCTCTGGTCCTCCGGTCTGTATTTCCTACCCTGCTTTCCATGTAACAAGCAAGTTGGTATAAAACAAGTAAATGCTTTGTTTTACATTCTAATTCTTGTTTTATTTATTCACTTGTGGCATGTGGGCATCGCTGCCATGGCCATAATTCATTGCCCATCCCTACTTGCCCTTGAGAAGGTGGTAGTTGAACATTTTCTTGAACCACTGCAGTCCACATGCTGCAGGTTGATCCACAATGCTCTGAGGGAGGGAATTCCAGGATTTTGAACCAGATACAGTGAAAGAACAGCAATTTATTTCCAAGTCAGCATGGTGAGTGGCTTATATAGAGTCCCTACAGTGTGGACAGAGGCCATTCAGCCCATTCAGTCCACACCAACGCTCGAAAGAGCAACCCACCCTGATCTAGTCTTTGACTCTATCCCTGTAACTCTACATTTCCCATGGCTGTTTCAGCTAGCCTGCACATTTCTGAACACCACAGCACATTTTAAAATGGCCAATCCACCTAACCTGCACAACTTTCGAGTGTGGGAGGAAACTTGAGCACCCGGTGGCAACCCATGCAGACACGGGGAGAGCGTGAAAACTCCACACAGGCCGTCACTGAAGGCTGGAATTGCACTCAGGTCCCTGGTGCTGTGAGACAGCAGTGCTGACCACTGAACCATGTTGCCAGCAAGGGGAACTTGGAGGTGATGGTGTTCCCATGTATCTGCTGCCCTTAAACAACTAGATGAAAGTACATGTGGATTTGGAATAAACTGTTGAAGGAACTTTGGTGAATTTCTGCAGTGCATCAATGGTAAAATATTTGTCTGCAGTAACAAGATCAACAAAAAGATCTATTGTTCTCCGACTTGGACTTTTCAGCTGACTACAGATGTAATATGTCTGAAAATTCTGATCACAATTTGAAGGGAGGGGAAATCAGAGAGAATACAGCTCTCTAACGTGAGGGCAGCATTGTATTATGGGTTGAGATGCATCTGGGGAGAAGGTAGAAATACAGATTTGGATATCCAAACTTCTGAGATTTTTTAGACTGCTTAATTGTGTGCGCCCAATTGTGTGCCTCTCTGGCTGCTGAGATGTTTGTAATTCATAATGCTTTAATCTTTCAAAAAGTAATCTCAAGCAGCTACCAGACTGTTACATGATGCACTGTCTTGCTGCAGGAAGCAGGTTTGTTCATTTATAGTACAGTCTTGCACTTCACTGAAAAAATGCGATTCGAAATACTAAGTGAAGAAAAGTTACCACTTTCACCCTGACAGAAATCTGGATTTAAATTTTTTAATTCACTTTCGCAAAATTTATGCTGAAAATGCACCTTGCGTGCACTGCAGTGTGACACTAATGATATTCATGTGAACTAAGCCAATACATCAAGTTGTCGTAAATGTGGCATTTTTCTTTTCCATTACTTCGGCAGTCACTGAATGGCAGTTGTCCAATCTGCCATCCAACACATTGTAGATTCAGAACTTACTGATTTACTGCATTAAGCTTTGGTTTGTATAGCTCTGGAGGTTGCAAATTTCACAGCATAGGTTAAGATACCATTTGTTGTGTTATTTGAGTACATCACTTACTGCCAGTAAGTAATGACTGTTTCAAGTTTACAGAAATGCTCTATCACTCAGGGTTACCGCAGAAATAATTACATCTCAGCCACTTAGGGACTTTCCTTTACTCACACACTCAATCCATTCCAACCAGCAGTCATACTGAAAAATCCTTTTGATACAACCTAAAAACAATGAAAAGTTTACAATGAAAAGCAACATTGTCACTTGGGGCAATGGTATTCAGAAAAAAAATTGAATTTGTCTTTTCTATTTGCATATTTCAACCAGATTCCTGACAAAATGTTTTGACTTTTCTGGATTTATAGCCCAATTCATTGGATAGATGATAACACAGCACAATGACAGGCCCTTTGACCCAGTACGTCTGTGTCAACCACGAGACCATCCTAAACTCATCCCATCTGCCTGCACATGGTCCCCCTATTTCCTATCTGTTCACATTCTGTCCAAATGCCTCTTAGATGTTGCTAATGTATCTGCTTCTACCACCTCCCTGGCAGCACATTCCAGGCACCTACCACTTTCTTTGTAAAAACTTGTCTCGCACATCTCCCCCTCACCTGAAACCTACACCCCCTCATATTGATATTTCCACCCCAGGAAAAAGACTCTGACTATTCACCATGTCCAAGCCTGTCATAATTTAATGTACATCTGTCAGGTTTGTAACCGACATGTTGGCAAAAACAATCCAAGTTTTGACTAATCTCTCCTTATAGCTAACAGTCTCCAATCCAGGTAACATCCTGATAAACCTTTTTTGCACCCTCTCCAAAGCCTCCAAAACCTTCATACAATGTGCTGGTCAGAACTGTACACAATACGACAAATGTGGCCTAACTAAAGTTTTATACAGATGTGATACAATTTGCCAACCTTTATCGTCAATGTCCCAACCAATGAAAGCAAGCCTTCTTTACCATTTTATCCACTTGCTGAAAATGTGTTGCTGGAAAAGCGCAGCAGGTCAGGCAGCATCCAGGGAACAGGAGAATCGACGTTTCGGGCCTGCTGGACAAACTTTCCTCATTCCTGAAGAAGGGCTTATGCCCGAAACGTCGATTCTCCTGTTCCCTGGATGCTGCCTGACTTGCTGCGCTTTTCCAGCAACACATTTTCAGCTCTGATCTCCAGCATCTGCAGACCTCACTTTCTCCTCATTTTATCCACTTGTGCTGCTGCTTTCACAGAGCTATGAACTTGTACCCAAGATCCCTCTATATATACGGTGGCTCAGTGGTTAGCACTGCTGCCTCACAGTACCAGGATCCCAGGTTCGAATCCAGTCTTGGGCGACTGACTGCCTGTACGGAGTTTGCACATTCTCCCCGTGTCTGTGTGGGTTTCCTCCGGGTGCTCCAGTTTCTTCCCACAATCCAAAAATGTGCAGGTCGGGTGAATTGGCTATGCTAAATTGCCTGTAGTGAAAGGTGCATTAGTCAGAGGGAAGTGGGTCTGGGTCGGTTACTCTTCGGAGGGTCAGTATGGACTTGTTAGGCCGAAGGGCCTGTTTCCACACTGTAGGGAATTTAAAAAAAAATCAATGCTCGTAAGGGTCATGCCATTTACTGTATACTTTCTTCATGTATTTGACCTCCCAATGTATCACCTCACACTTGGCCAGATTAAAGTCAATTTGCCACTACTTCGCCATATCATGCGGTATCTTTTGACAACCCTTCTCATTATCTACAACTCCATTAAGTTTCATTTCATCTACAAACTTACTTAGCAGACCATCTATATAACAACAGAGGTGCCAGCACTGATCCTGTGGAACATCACTGGTCACAGACCTCCCGTTAAAAATACACCCTTCCACAACTATCCTTTGTTTTCTCTGACAAAGCCATTTAGGAATGTTACCCAAAACAACATTGTCTCTTGCTGATTCACTCACGGGTTTTGGGTGTCATGGGGACAAATTTAGTTGCCTTTGAGAAAGTGATGATAAGCTGCTTTTGGAATCGCTGCAGTCTATGTGGTGTGGGTATACCTTCAGTTCTGTTTACACTATTTTGACCCAACGATACTAAAGAAATGGCGATATATATTTCCAAGTCAGGATCGTGAGTGGTTTAAAATGGAACTTCCAACGGTGTTGTCCCCATGCATCTGCTGAACTTGTCCTTCCAGACAGTAGAGGTTGGGGGTAAGAAGATATTTTTGAAGGATCCTTTGGTAAGTTGCTGCAGTGTGTTTTGTAAAAGGATAGATGATATACGGTGCTGCTACTGTATGTTAGTGGTAATTGGAATGTATGTTTAATGTAAAACACTTGATACCAATTAAACAGGTCGCATTGTCTTAGATAGTGTCAAGTTTATTGCGTGCTGCTGGAGCTACAGCCCTCTAGGCAGTGGAGAGGATCATATCACATTTCTTTCTGATTCCTTGTAGATGATACACATGTACTTGGGAGACAGGAAATGAGTTATTCAACATAGACTTTCTGGCCACTTGTAGCCACTGTATTTATATAGAGTCATACATCATAGAGATGTACAGCACGGAAACAGACCCTTCAGTCCAACTCGTCCATGCCGACCAGATATCGCAACCCAATCTAGTCCCACCTGCCAGCACCCGGCCCATATCCCTCCAAATCCTTCCTATTCATATACCCATCCAGATCCCTTTTAAATGTTTCAATTGTACCAGCCTCCACCACTTCCTCTGGCAGCCCATTCCACACACGCACCACCTTCTATGTGAAAATATTGCCCCTCAGGTCTCTTTTATATCTTTCCTCCCTCCCACCCTAAACCTATGCCCTCTAGTTCTGGACTCCCCCACCCCAGGGAAAAGACTTTGCCTATTTACCCTATCCATGCCCCTCATGATTTTATAAACCTCTATAAGGTCACCCCTCAGCCTCCAACACTCCAGGGAAAACAGCCCTCCCTATAGCTCAAATCCACTCCAGGGAAAACAGCCCTCCCTATAGCTCAAATCCTCCAACCTTGGTAACATCCTTCTAAGTCTTTTCTGAATTCTTTCAAGTTTCACAACACCCTTCCAATAGGAAGGAGACCAGAATTGCTTGCAATATTCCAACAGTAGCCTAACCAATGTCCTGTACAGCCACAACATGACCTCCCAACTCCTGTACTCAATACTCTGACCAATAAAGGAAAGCATACCAAATGCCTTCTCCGCTATCCTATCTATGTGCGACTCTAGTTTCAAGGAATATAAACCTGATTCCAAGGTCTCTTTGTTCAGCAACACTCCCGAGGACCTTACCATTAAGTGTATAAGTCCTGCTAAGATCTGCTTTCCCAAAATGCAGCACTTCGCATTTCTCTAAATTAAACTCCATCTGCCACTTCTCAGCCCATTGGCTCATCTGCTCGAGATCCTGTTGTATGACTGGTCTATTTTATTTTCAGTTCAATGCTTATCCCCAAGATGTTGATAGTCAGGCAATTCAGTGACACTGATATCATGGAGTCTCAAGCGATATGGTTGGATTCTCACTTGTTTGAGATGGCACTTGTGTGGCATAAATGTTACTTGCCACTTTTCTTTCCAAGTCAGATTATGGTCCATGCCTTGCTGCATTTGGACATAGACTGTTTCAGTATCTGAGGAGTTGCAAATGATGCTGAACATTGAGCAATTATCGCCAAACATTTCCAGTTCTGACCTTATGATGGAAGGAAAGTCAAAGATGAAGCAGCTGAAGACGGTTGAGCCTTGGATACTACTCTGAGGAACTCTAGCAGAGATGACGTGTGATTGAAATGAATGACTAATATGTATTCTTGCTATGAATAACTCTAATCAATGAGAATTTTCCAATTGATTACAGTTTAGTGTAAGCCAACACACACATTACAGCTCTGGTATTCTTTATATTACTTACTCTTGTATTGTTTTAAATCACTTTGTTTCAAGTAACTGTGTTTCTATTTGTTTCCTATTAATGAATGTAAGCTATTTGTGGTGATGTTCAATGTGCTGGGTTTATACTATTCCAGTGCAAAGGATATCAAAGAAGAAATTGGTACCCTTACCAAAGAACTGAATTATGAGCATGAGGAACAATGTAGGATGGGAAGATTTTGGTCAAGTCACAGATTTTCATTGTGTACCTGAAACTGTACTTGAGCTGTGAAGGATAGTGTTGCTGTGATGAGAAAACTGCCTCTGCCTCTTACATTCCATCATTGAGACATATTTGATGTACCACCTTAAAATAATCCTTGTGTTTATTCCAGCATGAAATGTCGCACAGTTAGAACAAGGAAGAGGCTTAAAAATAATTTGTAAACAGTTCACCATTGCTGCTGGCATAAAGCAGTTTAATCACTTGCTCTGGAAGACGTAACAAGAGATCTGTTAATGGATTGATCCTCTGAGACAGACCCTTATCCATTGGATTTCTAAGCAACCAGTGTTATTATATGTATATACTGTGATTTTGGAGAAGATTTGGAGTTCAGATTGTGGATCAGGTTGTAGGTTTGCTCACTGATATGCATGTACAATTGTTTAGCATTATAATAAAACTGTACCACATGAAGTGGAATTATATCTAAGTTGTGCTCCATTGATAGCTAGGCCAGAATCTTTCAACCCTAAACCTCACAGCACCATGGACCTGGGTTCGATTCCACCCTCAGGTGACTGTCCGTGTAGAGTTTGTATGTTCTCCCTATGGCTGCATGGGTTTCCTCAGAATGCTCTGAATTCCCCCCACAGTCCAAACGATGTGCAGGTTAAGTGGATTATCCATGGGAAAATGCAGGGTTACAAAGGTCATGGGGTGTGTGTGAGTGGAATGCTCTTCGGAGGGTTGGTGCCAACCTGATGGGCCGAATGGCCTGCTTCCACACTGTAGTGATTCTATGACTATAAGGGTTTAGATTTGTGAAAGCTTCTTAATGCCATACTCAGTCACTTCTGCCCCGCTGGAAGGCTCTATCGTGGACATCACTTCCGCCACCAGTGATGTCAGCAGCTGAGTACCCAACGGTAATGTTGCCCTCACCGCCCGTGATACCACATCCGCCACCATTTACACAGCCATAAGCACTACATCCACCCGCTTTGTGAGCATCATTTCTGTTGGTGACGTCACTGCAGACCCTATAACCATGCCCACTCAAGCAACTGCCTCCGCCCCCACCTCGAACTCCAGCCTCACTCCAGGTCCTAGCTCCCATCCCTGCCATGTCTTCAACATTCCTCCAGACCTCCCCCTCCTTGAGGATGGACATTTAGTCCTCAGTAAAGACCTCACCTTTATCTCTCTATGGTCCCAGATTAATGAATTCAACATACGCTGCAACCTTGAACATTTCTTCCGCCGCCTACTTTTTTATCAAGACATCCACCCTCTCACCGAGGACCCATTCTCCTGCCTCCAACACATCCCATCCACCTGGACATCCCATGCTGGCCTGCTACCCACCCGTGACCATTTCATTTCAGACTGTTGCCATGACATCGACTGCCTCAACATGTCCAACTGCCTTATCCACTCCAACCTCCCGCCCTCAAAACGCACACTTCCACTCCCTCTGCTCCAACCCCAATCTCACCATCAAACCCAGAGACAAGGGGGGAGCAGTAGTAGTGTTCCACACCGACCTCTTCACCGCTGAAGCCAGCTGCCAACTCACAGACACCTCCTCATACTGCCCCTTTGATCACGACCTCACCTCCCACCACCAAACCATCATCTCCTAGACCATCCACAACCTCATCACCTCTGGGGATCTCCCATCGACAGCCTCCAACCTCATTGTCCATGAACCCTGCACAGCCCAATTCTGCCTCCTTCCTAAGATTCACAAGCCTGACTGCCCCGGTTGACCCATTCTCTCAGGCTGCACCTGTCTCACCGAACTCATCTCTTCCTACCTCGACACCGTCCTGTCCCCCTTAGTCCAGGAACTCCCCACCTATGTTCATGACACCACCTACACCCTTCAACTCCTCCAAGATTTTCATTTCCCCTGCCCCCAAAGCCTCATCCTCACCATGAACATCCAGTCTCTGTACACATTGATCTGCCACAACGAAGATCTTCAAGTCCTCCGTTTCTTCCTCTCACGCCGTCCCAACCAATACCCTTCCACTGACACCCTCATCTGCCTGGCTGAACTGGTCCTCACCCTCAACAACTTCTCCTTCCAATCCTCCCACTTCCTCCAAACCAAAGGGGTAGCCATGGGTACCTGCATGGGACCCAGCTATGCCTGCCTGTTTTTAGGGTACGTGGGACAGTCCATCTTCCACCATTACACTGGCACCACCCTCCACCTGTTCCTCCGCTACATCAATGACTGTATTGGTGCTGCCTCGAGCTCCCACGAGGAGGTTGGACAGTTCATCAACTTTACCAACACCTTCCACCCCGACCTCAAAATCACCTGGACCATCTCAGACAGCTTCCTCCCCTTCCTGGACCTCTCCATCACCGGCTCTGGCGACTGACTAACCACAGACATATACTACAAGCCCACTGACTCCCACAGCTACCTAGACTACACCTCCTCCCACCCTACCTCCTGTAAAAATGCCATCCCTTATTCTCAATTCCTCCACCTCTGCTGCATTTGTTTCCACGATGACCAATTCCACCTCAGAAAGTCCCACATGGCCACTTTCTTGCATGATCTCAACTTCCCTTCCCATATGATTGACAATGCCCTCCAGTGCATCTCCTCCACTTCACACACCACCACCCTTGAACCCTACCCCTCCCAACACACAAGGACAGAACCTCCTAGGTCCTCACCTTCCATCTCACCAACCTCCTCATACAACGCATCATCCTCCACCACTTCTGCCACCTCCAAACAGACCCCACTGAGTAAGTAGGGGTGAGCTGCCTTCTCGAACCACTGCAAATCCATGTGCTGTAGGTTGACCCACATTGCCCTGAGGGAGGGAATTTCAGGTTTTGACCCAGCAACAGTGCACGAACAATGATATATTTCCAAGTCAGGACGATGAGTAATTTGGAGGGGATTGTGCAGCTGCTGGTGTTCCCATGTATCTGTTACCCTTGTCCTTCTAGATGGAAGTGGTCATGTGTTTGAAAGGTGCTGTCAAACGATCTCTGTCAAATTTCTTGGGTATTGTTGGAACTGCACTCATCCAGGCAACACACGTCTGACATGTGGCAAACGATGGACAGATTATGGGGAGTAAAGGGGTGACTTACTCATTGCAGTCAAAAGTGAAAAGCACAGCAGGTCAGGCAGCATCTGAGGAGCAGGAGAATCAACTCTGGGCATAAGCCCTTCACTAGGAATGAGGCTTGTGGGTTGGGGCTGAGATATAAATGGGAAGGGGATGGGGTTGGTAGGAGGATCCAGCCCACTCCCATTTATCTCTCAGCCCTGACCCACAAACCTCATTCCTGATGAAGGGCTTATGCCCGAAACATCGATTTTCTTGCTCTGCCTGACCTGCTGTGCTTTTCCAGCAACACACTCTTGACTCAGTCAAATGCTGCCTTCTTGTTAAGAACAGTCACCGTCGCTTCATCTCTGGAGTTTAACACTTTTGCCCATGGTCAGATCAGACCAGTGAGGTCAGGACCAAAGTGATCGGGGTGGAACTCAAGCTGAGCATCAGTAAACAGCTTATTATTGAGCACTATAACCATCAGAATTATTTCTGAATTGGAAGTGCATCTTATCATCAGGAAATATGAGGTTAGTATTTGCTGACACAATATTGGGCCAGTCTGTATGATTTCCTGAGGATAGCCTGAGTGTGTTATCACAATGAGTACCCCACTAGAATGGTGGCTACATGTAGAAGCTGGCAGTCAGGTTGTTGGTGGGCGAAGAGCAGGGCACTTGTTGTTCTTTGAAGAGTTGTATTATTGCTGTTACTGGACTACAAAAAACAAACGCAGCAACAGATCTGCAACCAGACATTGAGAAATCGGTCATCATACATCTCTAGGCATTAATGCATGAGAGACTCAATTCATCAGCCCTTGCAACCCATGGTAGATGTAAAATCTGTGCATATTCAAATGGAACATTTAAGACTGGAATTGAAGGCAGAAGGTCTATGACAATGACAAATTACAGCGACAAGCTGATATATTATTACATATATGAGTTGCAGACCTGAAAATAAAAGGCTGAGGACTACTTTGTTTTTTAACTGTAACATTCTGGATGACTGGACAATCATTTTAACCACAAACTGCTTACCCGACCTGAAGTTACAGGATATGACGTAACCATGACGACTTGTTCTCAAACTGGTTTGACCAAGGAACCACAGCTTTAAAATAAGTTCTATTGTTTGATCAACACATTTCCAAATTCTTGGCACTGTGATATACCACGGAGACACCAGTCTGAGCAGAAACCTGAACATTTAGTGGCTCCAGCAAATTAATCAGCTCGCAGGTCAAGAGAACAATCCCTTTGCAAATGCAACGTTACCACATTAATAAATTGACGTATTGGCAAAGGAGAATATATTGTTTGGCATTTTTCTGGGGCCTGAGTAATGTGGGTTGTGGGGCGATTTGTGGCAGAGGAGTCTGAAGAGGCCCATCTCAATGTCGGGAGCTACATCCTTAATGTATTTACTAACCGGTGAAGCAAGTTTCTAGCTTGGCAGAGAGGAAATGCCAATTAAAAGGATTAAAATTTGTTTGACACCTTTTTAGTACCGCAACTTGCCTCATTGATGTTCAGATTTCTACCTTACCAATTACGACCCCACTACCCTGTGGCTAATCATTTGAACTCCCCTTCCTATTCCCCCAAGGATATGCAAGTCCTGGGCCTCCTCCACCACCAAATCCTAGCCACTCGACAACTGGAGGAAGAACACCTCATCTTCCGCCTTGGCACCCTCTAACCACATGGAATCAATCTCAATTTCACCAGTTTCCTCATCTCCCCTCTCCCCACCTTATCCCAGATCCAACTCTTCAACTCAGCACTGCCCTCTTGAACTGTAT
Source organism: Chiloscyllium plagiosum (assembly GCF_004010195.1). Classification (NCBI taxonomy): domain Eukaryota; kingdom Metazoa; phylum Chordata; class Chondrichthyes; order Orectolobiformes; family Hemiscylliidae; genus Chiloscyllium; species Chiloscyllium plagiosum. The sequence continues at coordinate 21,541 of NW_025214602.1, read as the reverse complement.
TCACTGTCCATCTTCCTTCCCACCTATCCGCTCTGACCTATCACCCCCCCCATCTTCATCCACCTATCA
>NW_025214602.1:12644-21450 GCF_004010195.1 Chiloscyllium plagiosum | reverse complement strand
GGGCCTCCCCCACATTCCTGATGAAGAGCTTATGCTCAAAACGTCGACTCTCCTGCTCCTCGGATGCTGCCTGACCGGCTGTGCTTTTCCAGCACCACACTTTGTGACCTTGGTCTCCAGCATCTGCAGTCCTCACTTTCTCCTATCTTACCAATTACACCAAACAAGCTCAACCACATTCACCCTCTGCTCATTGACATTGGTATTGAAACGTACTAGACTCCAGGAACACTCAGGGCACATTTTGATTCATTACGGGATGATCTTCACCAGCAACTACGATTCTAAGATTGGTGCAAAGACATTTTGCGCTCAGGGATAAGTACCCTGAACATGGATTGCTCCAGGCTGCAGCTCTGGCCTGTTTGCCTGCTCTCAAACACTCACTCACTTTGAACCTACCTGGAAGACAGCATCCCTGTCTTCCAGTGTCTTGTGTTTTGTCGTATTGCCCCTCAGCTAAAGATGCCAGGATTATAGTTCTCTTGTAGTACCATGCTATTTGGCACTGACACAAAACTAGGCTTGTTGCAGTTGTCAGAAACTATTAACCAAGTCAAGTTGGAAACTCTTCACTCAGGGTATCCATAGGATGTCATGGGCAACATCTGATACTAATCAAGATTAGAGTGGTGCTGGAAAAGCACAGCAGGTCATGCAGCATCTGAGGAGCAGGAAAATCGATGTTTCGGGTAAAAGCCCTTCATCAGGAATAAGGCCAGAGTCAGGATGCCGCCCACACAAGGAATGAAGAGCCGACAGACATCTTGCCATCAACCACCTTGACTCTTTCTGTGCTATTGTGGGCTGTTTTCCTCCTCAAATGAAGAGCAGCAGGTTTAACAAAGATCAAAGTGGGTAGATAGCTCTTACTTTTGGTGCAGTTGGGGAGATGTCCCGAGTGAGGGCTAGATAACACAGATGAAATGCAGGCTGGTGGTGTAAGGGGTTTGAGCTGGTGACATTGAGCAATGGAAGATGTTACAGGCAATATTGAGAGTGAGAGAGCATGAGCCTTGGTGCAAGGTGGGTACAGAAGCAAAGATAGTGGGAATGTGAGGTATCAGAGAGAAGGTGGGGCCACTGATGCTGGCAAAGTGGAGACAATATGTAAGTTAGCTCGCTGAGCTGGAAGGTTTGTTTTTAGAAGTTTTGTCACCATGACTAAGTAACATCATCAGTGAGAGTCTTCGATGAAATGCTGGTGGTATGTCCCGCCTCTCTATTTATATGTCTTGGTTTATTAAGATGTGTGATGTCATTTCTGGTTCCTTTTTTCGAGGAAAGGTAGAAGGGATCTAAGTCGATGTGTTTATTGATGGAATTGGAATGGTTGGAATGCCATGTCTCTAAGAGTTCTCGTGCATGTCTTTATTTCACCTGTCCTAGGATGTATGTGTTGTCCCAGTCAAAGTGGTGTCCTTTTTTGTCTGTATGTATGGAAACTAGTGATAGTGGGTCAACACATCAATTTAGATTCTATCTATCGTCCCTTGGAAATAAGAAAAAAGAACTGGAAATGGTAGTCTGCTATAAATCAAATGTTCTGATCATCAACAAAGTGCCACCAGCAAGCTGATGAATATAGACAAGTTACACTGTATGCTCATTGGAATCAATGATATCCCAACCACTTCACCAGTGTTGTCTCCTGCATTGGATACTTACATCATGTAGCATACCTGGGAATTGTGTTGCGGCTGCTTTGCAGCTACTCCCAACAGAAGATCCACGGTCTTTAGGATTCCATAGTCCTCTGTCTTGCACCATCCTCATCCGGAGTTCATCTGTAATCATTTTGTGCCATTTATTATCCAACTTCTGCTAGGTCAACCTTTTGAATTGCTCTCTTCCAGTTGGCCTCTAGAAAAAGATCTCTGTAGCTCTTCAGCCCTGACCAAATGGCTGACACACTGCCATTTTATTTCTGGGTGTTATTTTTCACCCTTGCAATTTCAAGTACCTCGTCATTCATCTTATAAATTGGAAATGCAGATACACATAATTGCACTTTGGATTAATAAATGCAAAGGTAGTCACAATTACTCTCCTTTGGCACTATAATTTCAAGGACCCTTCATGCACAGGACACAAATATCATTTAACAATTTTGTGGGGTCAATTAAATAGTGAGACAAAAGATACAATGCATCTTAGCATTGGGTGTACATTAATAATGTGACTAAACTGGACTCACATAGCTGAAGTAGAGAAACATGCTTGTGTGAGTATCAAGATGCTTTGACTTACATTAATATATGTGATGAAAATGGCGAAACAGTCAGTTCTCCTATAACACGATAGTTGTGTCCTTATAAAACCCCACGTTACAGAAATATCATACTTTAGAAATAGTGCTTAAAGTATTGGCAATGTAATCACATTAGAGTCAACACACGTTTTAAAAGTTCAAGCTTGAGAAACAACGTCCCCAATTTGTCAATCGTGTGACAGCAAATTCATGTTAACGAAACACGCAGTGTAGCAGAATAACCTTCATTGTATTTAGGTACCTGTGGCCAGCCAGCAATTTCTATTGAGGAACACTGTATTACATTATATCATGTCACATCGTTTTACCTCAGCGTTGCATCCAGGAAACCAAACAAAACAGAATCATGTGATCAATGAACTTCTCAAGAGATCTAATAGTTGAATCTCACCTCTTACGAATGCTGACCTGGCACACTGACAAAGTCAAACTCAAACAGCAAACAGACAAGGCAGGGTTCAGTTTGACCATGCTTTGTGCAATGTAGCCTGACAGCAGAATTTCCTGCAGAATTTCGAAGTGCATAAGAGGGGGAAACCCATATCTTTTTGTTTAGTGTTTTCACAAATGACAAGAAGCTTAGCGTTTCTTCTGTTACAGGTTGCGTACAGTGAGAACTCTCTGCAGCTTCAGAGGAGCAGGAGAATTGACATTTTGGGCAGAAGTCCTTCATCAGGAACCTTGAGTACAGCTTTTGGGAGGTCATGTTGCAGCTGTACAGGACTTTGTTGAGGCTACTTTTGGAATATTGTGTTCAATTCTGATCTCCTTCCTATTGGAAGGATGTTGTGAAAATTGAAAGGGTTCAGAAAAGATTTACAAGGATATTGCCAGGGTTGGAGGATTTGAGCTATTGGCAGAGGCTGAAAAGGCTGGGTCTGTTTTCACTGGAGCATTGGAGGCTGAGGGATGATCTCATAGAGGTTTATAAAACCATGAGAGGCACGGATTGGATAAAGAGACATGGTCTTTCCCCTGGAGTGGGGGAGTCCAGAACTAGAGGGCATAGATTTAGGGTGAGAGGGGCAACCTTTTTACACAGAAGGTGGTGCGTGAATGAAATGAGGTGGTGGAGGCTGGTACAGCATTTAAAAGGCATCTGGATGGGTATATGAGTAGGAAGGGTTTGGAGGGATATGGGCCAAGTGCTGCCAAATGGGATTAGCTTAGGTTAGGATATCTGGTCGGCATGGACGAGTTGGATCGAAGGGTCTGTTTCCGTGCTGTACATCTCTATGACTTTAAAGGAGAGCTGCAGGCTTCTAACACAGTGGGAATTTGAAAACAGTCCATCATTGTGGCAAAACTTGGCTTGGAACAATATCTCTATTCCTTCATTGTCACTGGCCAGGGAATTCCTTTCGCACTAACAACATGGGTGTCCTAATACTCCAAGGATTGCAACAGCTGAAGAAGACGACTCACCATCACCTTCTCCAGGACAACTAGAAAGAGGAAATGAATGCTTGTCTGGTCAGCAACCCACATAGCATCAATGAATAGATTTTACAATGTAAAAGACAGTGCAAAACTGAATGTTAGCAGTTTTGTAATAATCATGAAAAGTAGCATCACTTGTGAGTAAGGGAATTATGAAAATAGAAACCAAGCATAAGGTTTTATTTCAAAAAGTATAGAATTTTAAAGTAAGGAATTTAAGTTAAACTTGCATCAAACCCTGGTTAGACTGTATTTTGAATACTGAGTTCAGTTCTGTTAGCTGCACTATAAAGCAGATACAGAAGCACTGGAAAAGGTGAAGTGCTCATTGAGGATACCTGGATGGGTGTATAAATCAGGAAAGGATAGTTAAATTGGACCGCATCGCTCTTCAAAATGGTACTAATGAGTGACATAACAGACACTTTCTAAATCAAGATATATTTTAACAGAGTAGATGTAGAAAAAAATAATTTGTCGTATGATGAAGAGCATAGCTAGAGCCAATCAATATAAAAGGGTCAGCAGAAATTCAATCATGAATCAGAAGCAATGCTTTCTGCCAAAGAGCACTAAGTGTGTGGGAATTTCTACCACAGGGAGTAGTTGGAATGACGAGCACAGATGCAGTTCAGGGGAGGGAGAGGGTTGATTTACGTCGGTCTGGGTATTCCTATGGCCAGATTCTCACTGGATCAGCATGAACTGGAGTTTCATGTCTGCACTCTGCAGAAACCCACATGCAGCAGATCCCATGGGGAATTGCTCAGGAACTTTAAGATTCCAATGGGCAATTCCACTGCATCTGGTCCCCTGCAAAAAACAATCCTTAACTTCAGAGAGGGATCAGCTTCTGTTAAGTTAATAGTTACCTGGGAAAAGATAGATGAATAACAGCCTAGTCTAATCCAGGGCAATGATTAAGCTGTTCCCTAACTGATAACAAACACCCCCAACAACATTGTCCCCTAACCCCTTATAGCCCACTGGACTCCAGACAGCCAGCCACCCGACCGGAATCCTGTATCATCAGCAGCGAATTGCATTAATTTCTGGATTTTTAAAGGAACCAGAATTAAAATTCCGAGCTAGAAATGTACAGCTTAGGACCAATGTGAAAAAGACATAAGTTGCGTGCAAGCCTCCCTCTAGAATATCTGGGCCATGAAAACAGATGGGTTGAGGCTCGAGTGAAGCATAAACAGCTACCGAGACTGGTTAGTTCGATTCTGTCCTTTGTATTCCCACGCAATCTTTCGATTAGGATTCTTGAAGCACAGAACATGTCGAAAAACATACTCATTAGCTTATTTTCTTCCGAGCATTGAAATGAGAACTACACCTTCCCCTTTTCCCCATTGGACACAAACCTCCCACAAATTGTCTGAGACTAGTTTTTACATTAATATTACTGAGTCAAAGGACTGAGAGTGGGAACGCAATGATGAATTAACATTACGGTTCTGGCGGGCCAGAAGAGATAAAGGCAAGAGAAATCGAGTAGATTTTTAAAAGAAAATGGAGACAAAGAGAGAAATATACACATTTACCAGAAAGGATGCAGATCATCTGAAGAAAAAGACTCAACTGAACGCTTGACAAGGTAGTAGGATCTATAATCAGAAACTCATAAATCAATAAAATGACAATGATAGCCAAGGAAAGATTGACAGCAAGCTGTAAAAATAAAGGATAGATAAATGGAAGATTTTGTACACTCTACTGAAGTCCTGAAAAAACAATTGTTCTAAGCAACTAGATTTTCAATTAATTTATCACAATTAAACTTTGCTCCAGAGCAGTGGACATTCTGAAGGTAGATTAAGATATTCCAATGAATCTGATTTTCTGTTGGAGTACAATACTGCATGCGCATTTATTTGTGGAGCTTTTAATAAAGTTAATTGTTTTTTTTATATAAAAAGAAATACTCATGCAGAGAAGTGAATGAATGAATTTGCATGGTTGGCAAATGACCCTCCCAGCTGTCAGCAGGAAGTGAATTAAAAAGCAGGAGACAGCCACATCCACCCTGAAACACACCACTAATTCTTTTTCAACAATGACTGCTAGCTGTGCTAATCTTTACCTTCTTTCTTCAAGTTTATTCATATTCTACATGAGAGTAAACAACACCATTTTCTTCTGCCACCCACTGTGCAAAACTGCATGTGTTGCTTAATTTAGAGCTCTTAACAAGATTTCTGCACCATTAAGAAATTCTTAATAAGCTTTTTTCCCTTTACTTTTACCCCATTTCTCTTCCCAAGTATATTTTAGATTTATGAAAATGAAGATAACAATTGAAGATTCTGTAACTGATTTTTTTTTCAGCAGATCATATGGAAATATAATAACCTAACACCCAGACTGAATATAATCCCAAAACCTAAGATAGTCATACAAAGAAGTGATATGCCAAGACAGAAAATGTAAAGCAGCTTTATGAAAACATAAGTGATCATCGCAGAGGAAAAGCCTGTACTGAATAAGGGAAGAGCTGAATATCTTTAAACATTGCTACAAAGTATCTCTTGTTCAGGTAGCCAATGTTAATTTTGTTTTGAGTACTTCATCCCATGTTCTGAAAGCAAACAAAGAATCAACGAGGCAAGCATGTGAATAAACAATTGAAGCAAAACCCATGCTTTAAGTATGTATAATAAAAACCGAAAAAACTGTGGATGCTGTAAATCAGAAGCCAAACCAGAACTTGCTGGAAAAGTTCAGTATGCCTGGCAGCATCTGTGGAAAGAAAGCAGAGTTAATGTTTCAGGTCAAGTTCTGAGGAAGGATCACTTGACCTGAAACATTCAGTCTGATTTCTCTCCACAGATGCTGCCAGACCTGCTGAGTGTGTCCAACAATTTCTGGTTTGATTCCTGAAGTATCCATGTTATATTGGAGACTGAAGAGGGAGAACAGTATTTAAGTTTTTCGATTTTATACAAAAGCACTTGCCTTGCTTTGTACATTTTTTCACTAGCTCATGAAAGTAAAGGCTGAAAAATAGTTTGCAGTAGTCATCTGGGAATGTATAATGTCTTTGTCCCCAAGATTGCACTGCCACAGACACAACATAGTCCCAAGTTGTATGCTTTGGGAGCAAGCCATCAATCTAGGTGGTGGTTCTGTGGTATGGTGGCTTTTAGTCATTTGAATGCTCCTGTACTCATTCATAATTTAGTTTGCACATTAAGAATGACTGAGTGAAATTCTCCAATATATTTTTGGATCTCAATCAAAGATTGGTTTATGCAATGCTGCCGTCACCTCGACAAAAGTAGTAAATTTCTCTTCAGGGAATTCCAACATGAGCAATTTGGCTACATTTGCCCTGCACTCCTAAATCAGATCAAAAGCATTGTGCACAAAACTGCAGAGAAACACTCAGCTACCACCGTTGGGGCAGATGAATACATGTATTCAATTTGCAGGGCATGTGGCACAGACAGAGAGGGCGAGCGTGCAAGGGAGTGGGGACGGAGAGAGCAGTGAGGTTAGATAAGGATAGAAGGGAGAGCATGGATATGCAAGGGGGAGAGGAGGATGGGGGAGTGAGGGTGTGTGCAGGGTAGGGAGCGCTTGAGGGGGAGCACGTGCATGCATGTGACAGGCAGAGGCTGAGTGTGGGAGGGAGAGAGAAGGGAAGGCAGAGGAGAACAGGTGTGGAAAGGGCATAGTCTCAAAAGAAAGGAGTGTCAATTTCAGACTGAGGTGAGGAGGAACGTTTTCTCTCCAGGGGTTGTGAGCACTGAGGGAGCTATGTAGGGAGAGTCCTTATGTATATTTAACGCTGAAGTCGACAGTTTATTGATGACAGTGGCAGACATTTTAAAAAGGCAACTTTTCTGACGGCGATTAACCAGAGAAAAGGAATGCTGGAACACATGGATTAGGAGTAGGAATAGACCAATTGGTCGTTTGAACACCTTCTGACTTTCGGGAGGATACTGGCTGATCTGAATGAGCTGCATCCTCCTGCCTGCATTCCATGGGGGTCGACTCACTGGTGTATGCAAAATTTATCCAACTCAGTCTCATAGGCCCAGCCCTCACGACCTTTCGAGGAAGAGAATTTCACATCACCACCATACTCTGAGAGAACACAAACTTCCTTATCTCTGTTTGAGAAGAGAAACTGCTCATCCTTAAACCCTGTCCCCTTCTTTATATCCTTCCTCTCAAGAAGAAACGAGCTCCTGGTATTTTAATGTTTGCATTCCCATCAAGGTTTTAGATGTTTCAGTGAGATCACGACATTCTTCTGGACTCAAACTCATACAGGCATAACCTTTCTTCGTAAAACTAGACTTTAATCCCTGGAATGAGACAAATGAATCCTCTCTGAGCTGCTTCAAAAGCAATAAGATGTGTTTTCTTGAAACGGGAGATTAAGTGGTGCGAAGTGTTAACCACTTTTATATTATTCCTGAAATCATCTTGCAATTACTCTAACTTTATCCCTAACCTTAACCCAATTACGCCCAGGACAGAGACCATGGATTACAAATGAAATGTCATTGTTCTTCACAGTTGTACAAGTATATAATTACATACAGCATCCCACAGTCTTGACTGTCAATCGCTGACAGTGTGCCTCCTGCTGGGCGTTTTGACACATTTCACGATGGGATTTTCTTAAAAGCGAACCTGATGACAGTGCTGATTCTTTCCCAAGGGAAGTGCGGCCTTTCTGAAGGAGTCACTCGTTACATGACTGCCATGGCAACGGGAGATCTGATGGTCCTTGTCTTCAACGTGATCGTGAGCCAGATCATCATGGACTTTTTCCCAGGCTCGCTGCTGAACTTCACCCCCGCCTGCCAACTCACTGTCTTCCTGCAAGGGTTCAGCATCCAACTCTCCATCTGGTTTACCATCGCCTTCACCTTTGATCGCTTTGTAGCAATTTGCTGCAATAAATTAAAGGCGTGTTATTGCACGAAAAGAACAGCCAATATCGTTATAATCATCATGAGCGCTCTTAACATCATGGTCAACATCCCCTTGCCTTTTCGCTATGAGCCCACTCACGTTCTGAACAATGTACAGTGGGGCTGCCGTACAGTCGCCAGCTACCTCACTTCACCA
>NW_025214602.1:9943-11733 GCF_004010195.1 Chiloscyllium plagiosum | reverse complement strand
TGAATTCACCCCTCAGCTTCCAGCGAAAACAGCCCCAGTATATTCAGCCTCTCCCTTTGGCTCAAATCTTCCAAACCTAGCAACATCCTTGTAAATCTTTTCTTAACATATGACCAATTCGGTTCAACTATCTGCAAATGATGGGATGTACAGTAAATTTAAACCAGATGTTAGCAAGACCACAATTTTCAAGTTTAATGTGGTTTTGGCAGTCACATTGACAGTTTGGGGGTAATACTGATTGCATCGAAGAGATCAACTGGGATAATACCAGATACAAATTCCCTATAACTGTGAAGCAGAATATAAGCATTGGATTTATTTCTTTGGATATAATCCATCTACCAGGCCGACTGTCAAGGAAAGGTGTCAAGGAAAGGCCGCTAGAATTTTCAAAGATCCATCCTACCCTGGTCACAACTTTTCCTATCGGGGAGAAGATCGAGAAGTCTGAACACACGCATCAGTTGGTTTTGTAACATTTTCTACCCTACTGTTGTTAGAATACTGAATGGACTCACAAACTCTTAACATTTCCCTGTACCTGTGTTTTTGTTTTTGCTGCTGTTTACCTATTATTTACTATCTGTGCTACTTAACTCTGTGATCTGCCTGTACCGCTTGCAAGACAAAGCTTTTCACTGTGCCTCGGTACACGCGACAATAAATTCAATTCAATTCTGAATGAAAGAGACGCAATTGATAGAGGCAGTTAGAATGATGAAAGGTTGGCTCAGAGAACGCAGTAACAAACATTTACAGGTCTACATGTAGTAGGCATCAAGTGAGCGATGAGATGCAAGGACTTGCTGGCTGAAAACAGTGGAACTTGTTAACCCTTGGCTAACTGAAACTGTCAGATGTATTGTCAGAGTTGGTTGACGACGCAGCAACCAAATCAATATCAAAGAGTGGATCAAGACTGACACCAGGGGAATTATTGACCAGTGACAGTGAAGGAATGGTTAATATTTCCAATGCAGGATGGTGGGTGCTATGAATGGGAATTGGCAGTGGTGCTGTTTCTTGTATCTGCTCTCCTTGTCGTTTTAAATCGGAGAGACCACCACTTTGGAGGATGCTGTCCTCGGAGCCTTCTTCATTTGTTGCAGTGAGTCTTGAGGACAATACATGTTTGTGGGTGTGGGCATTGGGGGTGGAGTTAATTAATTTTAATGGTTTTAGGCGGCACGTCAATGCTTGCCACTAATCAGCCAAGCCCGAATCTTGACCCGACCTTCTTACACGTGGAGTGGCAGATGGATTTTAATTTAGTTAGATGTGTGGTATTGCATTTTTGTAAGACAGACCAGGGCAGGACTGAGGCAGTTAATTTAGGCCCCCTGGCATTTAGTCTTGTGCAGAAAGACTTCGGGGTGCAGGTATGTAATTTCTCCAAAGTGGCGTCACAAGTAGACAAAGTTGTGAAGAAGACATAAAGCATGCTTGCCTTCCTTGGTCAGAGCATTGAGTATTGGTGTTGGGATATCATATTGAGACTGTACTGGATATTGGCAAGGCTGCATTTGTAGACTACATACAACTCTCCTCGCACTTCCATTAGGAGTTTGTCATTAAACTGAAAATGGTACAGAAAAGATTTACAAGAATGGTACCAAGACTAGAGGGTTTGATTTATAAGGAGATGCTGGATAAGCGTGGAAGTTTTTTTTCCCCAAGCGTGTAGAGGTTTATAAAATCATGAGGCGTTCAGATAAGCTGAATAGCCAAGTCCTTCTTCCCAGATATGGGAGTCCAAATTTAGAGGTTTCAGGTTTAAGATGAGAGGG
>NW_025214602.1:5409-9669 GCF_004010195.1 Chiloscyllium plagiosum | reverse complement strand
CCTTTTATATCTTTCCCCTCTCACCTCTAGTTAAGGACTCCCCCACCCCAGGGAAAAGACCTTGTCTATTCACCCTATCCATGCCCCTCATGATTTTATAAACCTCTATGAATTCACCCCTCAGCTTCCAGCGAAAACAGCCCCAGTCTATTCAGCCTCTCCCTTTGGCTCAAATCTTCCAAACCTAGCAACATCCTTGTAAATCTTTTCTTAACATATGACCAATTCGGTTCAACTATCTGCAAATGATGTTATGTACAGTAAATTTAACCCAGATGTTAGCAAGACCACAATTTTCAAGTTTAATGTGGTTTTGGCAGTCACATTGACAGTTTGGGGGTAATACTGATTGCATCGAAGAGATAAACTGGGATAATACCAGATACAAATCCCTGTAACTGTGAAGCAGAAATGTAAGCATTGGATTTATTTCTTTGGATATAATCCATCTACCAGGCCGACTGTCAAGGAAAGGCCGCTAGAATTTTCAAAGATCCATCCTACCCTGGTCACAACTTTTCCTATCGAGGAGAAGGTAGAGAAGTCTGAACACATGCATCAGTTGGTTTTGTAACTTTTTCTACCCTACTGTTGTTAGAATACTGAATGGACTCACCAACTCTTAACATTCGCCTGTCCCTGTGTTTTTGTTTTTGCTGCTGTTTACCTATTATTTACTATCTGTGCTACTTAACTCTGTGATCTGCCTGGACCGCTTGCAAGACAAAGCTTTTCACTGTGCCTCGGTGCACGCGACAATAAATTCAATTCAATTCTAAATGAAAGAGACGCAATTGATAGAGGTGGTTAGAATGATGAAAGGTTGGCTCAGAGAACGCAGTAACAAACATTTACAGGTCTCCATGTAGTAGGCATCAAGTTCGCGATGAGATGCAAGGACTTGCTGGCTGAAAACAGTGGAACTTGTTAACCCTTGGCTGACTGAAACTGTCAGATGTATTGTCAGAGTTGGTTGACGACGCAGCAACCAAATCAATATCAAAGAATGGATCAAGACTGACACCAGGGGAATTATTGACCAGTGACAGTGAAGGAATGGTTAATATTTCCAATGCAGGATGGTGGGTGCTATGAATGGGAATTGGCAGTGGTGCTGTTTCTTGTATCTGCTCTCCTTGTCCTTTTAAATTGGAGAGGCTGGCACTTTGGAGGATGCTGTCCTCGGAGCCTTCTTCAGTTGTTGCAGTGTGTCCTGAAGATAATACATGTTTGTGGGGTGTGGGCATTGGGGGTGGTGTTAATTAATTTTAATGGTTTTAGGCGGCACGTCAATGCTTGCCACTTATCAGCCAAGACCGAATCTTGTCCCTATCTTCTTACACGTGGAGTGGCAGATGGATTTTAATTTAGATAGATGTGTGATATTGCATTTTTGTAAGACAGAACAGGGCAGGACTGAGACAGTTAATTTAGGCCCCCTGGCATTTAGTCTTGCACAGAAAGACTTCTGGGTGCAGGTATGTAATTTCTCCAAAGTGGCGTCACAGGTAGACAAAGTTGTGAAGAAGACATTAAGCATGCTTGCCTTCATTGGTCAGAACATTGCGTATTGGTGTTGGGATGTCATATTGAGACTGTACTGGATATTGGCAAGGCTGCATTTGGAGACGACATACAATTCTTCTCGCACATCCATTAGTAGTTTGTCATTAAACTGAAAATGGTACAGGAAAGATTTACAACAATGGTACCAAGACTAGAGGGTTTGATTTATAAGGAGATGCTGGATCAGCGTGGAAATTTTTTTCCCTCAAGCGGATAGAGGTTTATAAAATCATGAAGCGCGTAGATAAAGTGAGCAGCCAAGTCCTTCTTCCCAGATATGGGAATCCAAATTTAGAGGTTTCAGGTTTAAGATGAGAGGGGGGATCTGAGGGTGGTGTGCAGAGAGATCGAGCTGTTCAAGAAAGTGGAAGAGGTGAGTACAATTACAACCATTTGAGAGATGTTTGGACAGGTACGTGAATACGAAATGTTTAGAGGGACATGGGCCAAATGCATGCCCGTGGGACGAGTTCAGTTTATGAAACTCGATCAGCATGGACATGTTGGTCCAAAGATTGTATCAATCTCTATGACTCTATGTATGCTTCAGATTCTGTGCAATTGTGAAAGGGACTGAGCATGGCTAATTGGCAAGGAACATCTCCAGGTTTCACCTCACTGTGGTGAGCAGGTAGTGATGAAAATGCTCAAGGTGCTGAATAATGATGAATCAATATTTTGTCCAATCGATTGCACAGAATTCTGAAGTTAGAGATTTGACTCTGTACTGATTGCTGACTGAACCTCCTAGTCTCCTGCACATTCACCCAAAGTATGATGTTCCAATTCCTGGTGTGACTGAGGAGCACGGCCATAAACTTCAGAAGGATATCAGCAGGGACAATGAGATGGGCAGAGCTGGTAGTGGAAACCTACCCAGAAAAGTGTACTTTGTGGGACAAGGGTGACAAGGGAAGTTTTTTTCCAGTTGCAGTATTGAATATTGCAGCAAAACGAATTATCAATCTCAAAATGGATGATCCTTTGGGAAATAGTGATCATAATACAGTGGCTAGGCCAGACCGACTCAAAACATTTCACGACAGTAGCTCAGACGCAAATTTGCTAATTGTTTTAAATAGGTGTAACACAGATATTCCAGAAGGGATACAGCTGGTCAAGCCACTTAGTTTTAAACACAGCAGAATTTATTACCGAATGAAACACAAAGAAAAGAGAACAGAATACAGAATAACAACATCCCTGAAAACTCAACAGATTATCCCAACTTAGTGAATTTGTGCGACACTGCCCCAATTCTCCCATTTAATGCGATTCTGCCCCAATTCTCTCATTCAGTGCTGCACTGTTCAATTTATCCAATTAAGTGATACTCTCCCCAGATTCTCCCATTTACATCTGAACTGCACCCATTCTGCCATTCTGATCCACACTGTCCCAATTCTCCCATTTAGCGCTACACAACCCCAATTCTCCCACTTAGTGTGACACTGCCCCAAGTCTCCCGTTTAATCTGACACTGCCCCAAATCTCCCATTAAGTCCTACACTGCATCCATTCTGCCATTTCATCCTGCACAAACATTTTTTTTTTCGTCGTCAACTCACCTATAAAGTATTATACTGCTCCAGCTCCCGAACGTTGTGGACCAACTCTCTAATTTACTGGCACTGGCACCAATTCCCAATTATTGAAGACCTATTTCAATTATCTAATTTAATTGTTCACTGATACATTTTTTTTTCATTTATTAGTGAGCTGAATCCTGCCCCAGTTCACCTACTTTATGGTACCTGCATAAATTCTCCAATTAGCGATGCCCTGCACCATTTCCTTCCACTTAGTTGTGGCCTGATACACTTCTGCCAAGCACTGGTGTCCTTCTGAATTACTTTCATTTCATGGTGCACTGAACCGAATCTCCAAGTTAATGATGCTTGCAATATTTTTTCTTTTCACTGGTTCCCAGCCTCTGCCCCCACACACACTCCAATTTAGAAATGCTCTGCTCAATTTCCCTAATAGTTTGGAACACCCACATATTTTATAATGTGTAATGACACTGTGGACCGAATCACCCATTTATTGATACCCACTAAATTTCCCATTCACTCAGACCCTCTGTACAAATTCTTCCATTACTGATGTTCTGAACAAATCTTCCACTCAAATTTGCCCAAGTGAACCATCATATTGACTGATTCGCTCGCCCAATTTAGGAGTGCACGACTCTCATTCTCCCATACAGCAATGTCCTGCTCCAATACTCTAATTTAGTGCGAAACTGTACCAATTCTCCCATTATCTGACGTGCTGTTCCAAATTCTCATATTTAGTTCAGCCTTTGCCCAGTTCTCCCATTTCGAGCTGCACTGCCCCAATTCTCCCATTTGATGCTACACTGAACCAATTTTCCCATTATCTGATGCTCTGTTTCAAATTCCAGTGGTGCACGGAACTGAATCTCCGATTTACTGATGCTTACACCATTTCTTCAATTCTCTAATCTTGGCAATCCTTTCTTCAAATCTCCAAATTATCCATCCTACACATATCCCGCTTTAGTGGTGAACTGCAGGAAATCTCCCATTTCCTGGTGCACTGTATTGAATCTCCACCACGAATCCTTTGCAACATTTGTCCTATTTACTGATCTACTCCCGGGTTCTCCCATGTGCAGCAATTCTCGAAGTTATCAGCAACTGCACAAGGTTTATCATTTACTGATGCCCC
>NW_025214602.1:0-563 GCF_004010195.1 Chiloscyllium plagiosum | reverse complement strand
TTGTTGGTAAAGTGTTGGAAAAGGTTATAAGAGATAGGATTTATAATCATCTAGAAAAGAATAATTTGATTAGGGATAGTCAGCACAGTTTTGTGAAGGGTAGGTTGTGCCTCACAAACCTTATTGAGTTCTTTGAGAAGGTGACCAAACATGTAGATGAGAGTAAACCGGTTGGTGTGGATTATATGGATTTCAGCAAGGCATTCGATAAGGTCCCCCACAGTAGGCTATTGAACAAACTGCGGAGGAATGGGATTGTGGAAGATATAGCAGTTTTGATCAGTAAATGGCTCGCTGAAAGAAGACAGAGGGTGGTGGTTGATGGGAAATGTTCATCCTGGAGTCCAGTTACGAGTGGGGTACCACAAGGGACGGTGTTGGGCCCACTGTTGTTCGTCATTTTTATAAATGACCTGGATGAGGGCGTAGAAGGGTGGGTTAGTAAATTCGCAGATGACACTAAGGTCGGTGGAGTTGTGGATCGTGACGAAGGACGTTGTAGGTTGCAGAGAGACATAGATAAGCTGCAGAGCTGGGCTGAGAGGTGGCAAATGGAGTTTAAT
>NW_025214601.1:42388-47000 GCF_004010195.1 Chiloscyllium plagiosum | reverse complement strand
TTTCCACCCAATCACTTCAGCCAATCAGTGGGTTGCACACAGTTTCCATCACCACATGCAGTTAATCTGACTACCCTTCCCCTAGACAGCGACCTCAGTCAAACACGCTGTCCCATTTTTCAGGATGTTGATTTACCAGCCTCACTGGAAAGTTTCTTTCAGACCGTGGAAAGAAAAATTGGGACTTAAGAAACTGGGACAGACGTTGATAATTCATTTGGAGCTTCTTTGTCCAAATGAGTTTGGGAACATACGAACAAAAGTAAGCACAGAGACATCTGTGCGATGGTGGCTGATCTTGTATCTCAACACCATATTCCTGCTTTCGCTCTGAGTAACTTGATGCTCTAAATACGTAAATATATATCAACCTCTTCCCTGAATGTACTAAATGATCCAATCTTCGCAGGCTTCTGTGGTGGCGAATTCTGCCGTTTGACAATCCTCTCAGTGAATAAATGTTTCCTTATCTAAGTCTAAGATGGGTTATCCTGAGACTGTGTCCTCTCATTCTAGACTCCCCAAGCCGGGGAAACGTCTTCTCTGTACCTCATCTATCTAACCCTGTTATAATTTCATACATTTCAATCAAATCTCTTCTCATTTTCTGAACCCTCATAAACACAATCTAAGTCAAACCAAACTCTCTTCATGGTGTAGTCTTGCCATCTGTGTATGAACGTAGTGAAGTTCTCCTGAACTTCCTCTGAGTCTGTGTATGAACGTAGTGAAGTTCTCCTGAACTTCCTCTGAGTCAGGTTCCTTTTTTCGACAGACACCAAAACTGCACACAGTACTTCAGGGTGTGGTATCACCAAAGCTTCAGATCACTACATTGAGACATTTTTATTTCTAAACGCAAAACCTCTTGCAAAGCATCATTTGACATTTTAGTTGCTGGCTACACCTATCTGTAAAGTGTGTTGCCAGAAAACTGACATCAAGTCAGACAGCGTCCGAAGAGCAAAATAGTCAATGTTTCTGACATAATCCTTCCTGAGGTCTTGATGAAGGATAATGCCCCAAAACTCGACTCTCTTGCTCCTTGGATGCATCCTCACCCGCTTTCTTTTTCCAGCGCCACACTCTCCAGCATATGCAGTTGCCAGTCTCCTGTCACGACTCCTTTCTGTTGACTTTCATTGATGCAAGCACAAGGTCATCGTCTTGTGCACAAAGTCATCTAACTGCCTTTGTATAATCACAGATCTCAAATTATCATAACTTGGAAATATTGTCTTTGTTTCTGCCCTCTATGCTGTTAATAAATATCATGAAGAGATGGGGCACAATCTATGACGTTCGTCAGTGCCTGCAATCTGTAGAAAAGAACCATTTATTCCAATTGTCATTGTCTAGTCTGACAAACAATTCTCAGTCCGTATCAATATACTAATCACATATCCATGCAATTAAATTTGTCCATTAGTTTCTTCTGTGAAATTTTATCGAAAGCTCACATTAATGGAAGTCCACCCAATCCACGACTTCGCCATTCTCTATTCCATTGGTTATTTTCTCAAAGCCCTGCATCCTGACTTTACCTATTTCTTTTCATTCTTGCTAAATGTGCATTTCCCTTTTGTTTATTACAGACTCGAGCAATTTCCCACGAATGTTCGGCTAACTGATTTATCTTTTTGCTTTTCTCTCTGCCATTTCAAATAGTTTGATTACTCGTACCACCCTCCAATCCGCACGAACTTCTCCAAAGTCGACAGAATTTTGGAAGCTAATCACCAGAATCCAAAATTTTCAAGTTCACAATCTTTAGCCTGGTGAATTGTTAGCGTTTAACCCCATTAATTTCCACACAATATTTTTTTTTTAATTAACGAATTTTCTTGAATTTCACCCTTCAACTGAAGACTTGTCAACAGACACTCCTGGGAGGCTATTTGCGAAGAGAAATCCGGCAATACGTGTTTAAGACTTTTACCACTTTCTTTCTCCCGTCCTGTTTCAATTTCCACAAATTTTGATTTTAAGTGATTCACGTTTGTTATATTTTGGCGTAAACCCTCCAGGTTAAATTAAACCAGCAACACAGAACATATTTATCTCGTGAGGTTATCTGTGAGACTTTCGAGACGCCAAGCACTAGTTAAAGTAAAAAGTAACAAATTTCGTCCTGAAACTACAACAGAGAATCATTAACTAACAACTACTTACAATTCCTTCATCTAACCTTTCGTTTTCCCTTCTGTAATACCAGTCTGATAAAACCCCTGATGAAGATTTACCAAAATTCAAATTCCAAATCTAGCCAGCTGTCGAATGTTCTCTTGGTATCTTCCTCTGTAGATTTTCTACTTCTTCGAGATTTCTGTTTCACGGGTCATTAATCGATAAAGGTACTTTTAGGGGAGTGGTACCGCAGCAGTCTGTACATGGTGCTGGCTCAGCAGTTGTCCCTTAACTATTCACGCTTTCTCAGTCGTTAACTCCCAAACCATTGGATTGTGTCATTGTGATTTTTTTTAATATTGTCAATATACTAAGTTCAAACTGGATTGGAGTTTGGTATTTTGTGGAGCATAATTTAAACTGATTGGCATAATTCGAATTTGATTTTGTCTCTTGGCAACCAGCTACACTAGCTGTGGAGTCTAACCATCATATTGTGTCTTGTTCAGAACACTTGGTTCTGTCAAATAGTTCTGCTGGCTTTTAGTTTTTTTTTAAAGGTACAGTACACTTCTACATCTTCATAATACATTTGACATCACATTTGTTTTAAACTTCATGGATCCACAAAACATTCACTTTACACTCACTTTATTGTTTTCCTTGTACTTTTATTCTCACTGTAGATTGTTGCAGTCTAGGCCAATTTTTTCATCTTCTCTTTCTGTATTTTGAACTACTCCGAAATATCAGGCTTGTCTTTGTTCTGAACAGTTTAGTCATTTCCTCTTTTGATCCAATAATTTTCCTAATGTCGTTTGCAAGATCGAGCTGAGACACATTTCCTTTATCAAGCTGAAAAATATAGATTACTCTTTTAAAAATAACTCTTCATAGGCACACGTAGGCATGGAAGCAGTTTGGATTCTTACAACAGCATATGAAGAAACAAACAAGCATTGGAGTTTTACGCTATCCATTAAACAAACCAAAAACATTTCTTACTTGCACGAAATTACATCGACTTTCTTCAACTACATCTAGGGGGACAAAGCAATGAATACAGATGGAAATGCTCAGTGTGAACTTCATCAAGAAAAAAAGCTGTGCCTTTCTCCAGATATCTTTTAGAATTTTACTTTCCAGGAAGATATGCATGACAGTCTCTATGCTCATGCAGTCACTTCGGGGGCAGCGTGAGGTGGTGAGAAGAGTTCGGATGTACATCCAGAATCTCACAAGATGTGCCGTTCTCACCACTGCCCAAGCAATATCTTAGTTCTTGTTGCAAACTCCTATCAAATGAGTTCTGACAAATGACTTTGATTCTTTGCTGTATTGTTGCTGTACCAGACGGAAATTATAAATTATTTTACTTCATGTGCATGTTCCTTACGTACTAGCCATTGCCTCTCCTCTAGGTAAAAACAAGGACAGCAGATGCTGGAAACCAGAGTCTACATTAGAGAGGTACTGGAAAAGCACAGCAGGTCAGGCAGAATTCGAGATACAGGAAAATCGACATTTCGGGCAAAAGCCCTTCATCAGGCTTATCCTCTGTCAATTCTTTTAGAAAGGTTCCCCAATCCATGCTTGCCAACTTTATCATAATTTCCTTCTTGTTGCCTTTACTTAGATTCAGGATCTTAGTTTCAGGTTTAATTTCTTCCTTCTCCATCTGAACAAACAATTATACCATTTTATAGTCACTGTTTTCAGTGGACACAAAACAATAAGATTGTAAACTAATATCATACTATTGCAAAATAACCAATCCATAATATCCTCTTCTCATGTGTATTCCTCAACTTGTCCAGTTCTCAACTGTACCAGGCTCAGATTGATCTCTTTCCTCACTATGTCCCTGGGTTCCACCCCGCCAACACCCCCCTCCCCCACCTAACCTTACTAGTTTAATTCCTCTAGAGCAGCTTTAGAAAATTTCCCTGCCTTTATATTAGTCCACTTCCAATTTAGGTGCAAACCTTCCTTCTTGTACAGGTCACTTCTACCCCGAAAGAGATTCCAACGATCTAAAAATGTGAAATCCGTCTCCCGTACACCAGCTCCTCAGCCATGCATTCATCTGCTATATCCTCCTATTCCTGCCCTCACTAACTCGTAGCATCGGGAGTAAGCCAAATATTATGACTCTCGAGGACCTCTTTTGTAGCTTTCTACCTAACTCTCTGTAATCTCCCTCAGAATCTCAACCTTATCCCATCCTATGTCATTGGTTGCAATATGGACAATGACCTCTTGCTAGCCGATCTCCCCCGTAAGAACATTCTGCACCCGCTCTGAGACATCCTTGATCCAGGCACCAGGGACGCAACGCACCAATCTGCTTTTTCGCTGCTGGCCACAGAAACGTCTGTCTGTATCTTGGACGAGAGAATCCCCTCACACAATTGATCACTTGGAACCAGACGTACTCCTCGTTGCATAAGAGCCAGTCTCAATACCAGACACTTGACTGTTCGTG
>NW_025214601.1:32909-39777 GCF_004010195.1 Chiloscyllium plagiosum | reverse complement strand
TTGTTTGTTGAGTCTCTCATTTTTTTAGAATTAACATGTTGGTTTCAGTTCTTCCATACATAATTCGTAGAACTTCTTTAAAAGTTACATTCTCAAGTGAGCTTTAACAATTATTTTCATGTTGGCCTGGATAATGCAGTAAAGGTGCGAACTGCGCTGTGTGGTACTGTCTGTGCATTATAAAGAGCTGTATCTTGAGTAACAATTCTTGTGGAACCCACTACTACCACTTTGATAATCTGAAAATGACTTGTTTATTCCCAGGTTGTTTTTCTCCCTTATCAATGTTCACATCAATTCTAATTTCCCCCATCACTGCCTGGGCTCACTGACAAAGCTGGATGCCTCCCGTGTAAATAGTGAAGACGTTTGACAATTCTGCATCCTTTTAAGTGTAAATCCTTCCCTGGCCTTACCCCGTACATGCCCCTTCAAGCTGTTGCATCCCATTATCAGTCAGTTGTGTTAGGTTTAATCACTGTAATTGTCCAGCGCAGAGTACAATAGAGTAGAATAGAATTATTTATCATTTCTACCACGTGCAATTGATACCATTAAAACGAGACAGCGTTCGCCCAGGACTGAGAGAACTACACGGACATCACAATCTACACAATCCTAACCGGAATAAAGTGCATAAAATGCGCAAAACACGCAAGTTGCAGTATAACAGAAGAATGATAAATAATAAACATTTTTCGAGCCGCAATTCCCATGTCAGATGGGAAAGAGTCTGATCATACTGTGTAAAGAAGTCTAATGGTTTGAGGGAAGAAACTGTTGCACAGTCTGGCTGTGAGAAACCAAATACTCCAGTATCTTGTGCCAGGTTACAGGAGAGAAAAGAGTTTGAGTCAGGAGTGTGTGAGGTCTTGCACAATGCTCTCAGGCTCTTGGATACAGCGTGTGGTGTAAATGTCTGTAATGGAAGAATGATAGACGATGACGATCTTCTCAGATGTCCTCAGTATCCGTTGCAGGGTCTTATGATCCGACTCAGTGCAGGATTGTAAGACATTCAATTTTAAGCAATATGTCATGCACTTGAAACAAAATATTGATCAAACTACTCATACCCACACGTATACTCTTTCACAGGCTTATACTCCGTCACATTCATGCACACTCCACCAAGCAAGCACACACGCTAACATACACTCTCTCACGTGCACTCACACTCGCACGTGTACAGTCACATGTACTATCTCTGCGTCTCTCGCCCCCGCCCCCCTTCACACACACACAATACATTAGTGTCAATTTGCATTTATAGAATTGTATTTGCAGATCCATCCCGTCGGATGGAGGTTTGCTCGCTGAGCTGGAAGGTTCGTTTTCAGATGTTTTGTCACCATACTAGGTAAGATTTTCAGTGAGCCTCCAGATGAAGCACTAGTGGTGTAGCCCATTTTCTACTCACGTGTTAAGATTTCCTTGACGTCATTTCCCCGTTGATATCATTTCCTATGGTGGTGTAATTCCGTGTCCATTTTTTCAGGGGTGGTAAATGGGATCCAAGTCAATGTGTTTGTTGACAGAGTTCCGTTTGGAATTCCGTGCTTCTGGATATTCTCGTATGTGTCCTTCCTCACCTGTATGTAAGGACACTAGTGAGAGTGGATCATGTTCTTTTGTGGCTAGTTGATGTTCAGGACCTCAATCTGCATAACAAATCTTCTCAAATTCAGATTAATTAGGTTTATATTTAACGTGTGCTCAATGCCTTTGGATCTATGTTATGAGTTCACAGTTTGCATTGTACTGTTTTATCATCATTTGTTTTGGAATGAACTGCTGTTTTGTTGTTAAATAACATTTTTGGCATTGCATACGTATGATTTGGCAAGATATCATGTTGTTCAAAACCAAAACAATTCCGTTCTGATCCATCACGCTGTATTAAGGTCCAACTTCTGGCTTGTTCTGTAGTTACAACAGCTCGTATCAGACGAAGAAATGTGGTTAAACTCATCATCTAACTTCTGAGTAACTGATTAACTGATCCCACAATAGGTCAGACACACTCAACTTCAGCTGTACAGATCCATACAGAGCCCAGACCTTGGCCAGACGTCTACACTGGGAATCAAATCCATATTAACTCTTTCCCAAAAGCCTTCTCCCTCACCCTGGCCCTCATTAAACCTAAAATAAACATCCCACCACACCTCCCCCCCGCCCTTGCAATGCCTGTAACTCTGCTAATACAAAAAGGCAGCGGCTGGATTGCAGCTGCACTATTATACACAGTTCTGGTCACAACCTAACAGTAAGAATAGCAATGCACCGGGATGAACACACAGGAGAACGATAACAACATTATAAGTGCTCAGAAATTACAGGCGCATTGAGGAAATATTGGATAGTACTCGGCCTGTTTTGTGGAGAAGAGAGGAGAATAAGGTGAAGGCATTGAGCTGTACAAACCAAGAAGAGTGTTGACAACTCAAACGGAAAGGAACACGGACTACAGGACACACGGTGAGGCTGATTGCTGAAGGTTTATATGGATCATGAGGGCTAACCCTTCCAGCCAGGCGGTGGTGGCGTGTCTAGGCTTCATCTCCCAGTGTGGGGTTTTCAGGTGGAAATTCATAATTCATTTCAATGCAACCAGAATCTTGAACTGAAATGAATTTATTTTGAAGATTGTGGACCAGGTATTGGAATTTGGAATGAGAACAGACAGCTCGATCAATGTCCTTTGGGAAAGGAGCACTTGTCCTCTGTTTGCAATAATAAATTCTTAAATGCAGAGAAAATGTAATTAGATGCTTGAGTCCAGTAACCCTTATTCAGACGAACTTTTCCTCTGAAAAGTGATTCCAAACACGAAACATTAAATCTGTTTCTTTCTTCATGGATGCTGGCATACCTGTTGAGTTTCTCAGGCTACTTTTGTTTCTACTCTACCTTTCCAGAATAAACAGCTATCTGATTTCCGATTAGAATATTTAAAATCCTAACCAGCCTCTCAGAAGCGACTTCTGGAATCATAGGAGTCTACCATACACAAGAGGTCATTCTGTCCATCAAAGCCAAATGGAAGCTACACACGTCCAAATTTCTACAAGCAGGCTAATAGGCTGAAATGTTATGACACAGGGAGTCCCCATACAAGTTGTCCTGAAAGGTTGTGAGGCTCGTTTCCTCAGCTACGATCCCAAGCAGTGCATTCCAGATCCCCAACACTCTGTGGATGAATGCCGTATCCTCAAATCGCCTCTGTCATTCACTTTAAAAATTATGCTCCCGCGACTTCTCTGCATGGACCGAATAAAACACAAGAGTGCACAGCTTAAATGTGGCTTCATCTTGCAGATTCCCTTAAAAAATCTGATATCTAAAGTCTCCGAACTGATGCATTCACGTGCTGACTACTTCTATTGATGTCTGGGCAGACAGTTTGATTAGTAATTTCCGATTCCTATTTTACCTTCTGTCTTCTACAGTTAATGTCCTGGTGGTTTTGAGTCTCGGACGAGGAAAATGCGGACTGTCTAAGTGTACAACGCGCTGCCTATTATATATGACAACGTCGAATCTACCGATCATTGTCATAAACATCATACTAAGGCGATTCAATATGTATTACTACCAAAATTCTCTCCTGGATAGAACATAGAACAATACAGCACAGAACAGGCCCTTCGGCCCACGATGTGGTGCCGAACATTTGTCCTAGCTTAGGCACCCATCCATGTACCTATCCAATTGCCGCTTAAATGTCACCAAAGATTCTGACTCCACCACTCCCACAGGCAGCGCATTCCATGCCCCCACCACTCTCTGGGTAAAGAACCCACCCCTGACATCCCCCCTATACCTTTCACCCTTCACCTTAAATTTATGTCCCCTTGTAACACTCTGTTGTACCCGGCGAAAATGTTTCTGATTGTCTACTCTTTCTATTCCTCTGATCATCTTAGAAACCTCTATCAAATCACTCCTTCTCCTTCGCCGTTCCAACGAGAAAAGGCCTAGCACTCTCAACCTATCCTCGTACGACCTATTCTCCATTCCAGGCATCCTGCTGGTAAATCTTCTCTGCACCCTCTCCAAAGCTTCCACATCTTTCCTAAAGTGAGGCGACCAGAACTGCACACAGTACTCCAAATGTGGCCTAACCAAAGTCCTGTACAGTTGCAACATCACTTCACGACTCTTGAATTCAATCCCTCTGCTAATGAACGCTAATACAACATAGGCCTTCTTACAAGCTCTATCCACCTGAGTGGCAACTTTCAAAGACCTATGAACATAGACCCCAAGATCCCTCTGTTACTCCACCTGACTAAGAACCCTACCATTAACCCTGTATTCCGCATTCAAGATAGCAGGAAATGCCTCAGTTTAGCACCTCATCCAAAAGACAGCACCTCCAACAGTATAGCAAGCACGGCAGAACTGCACTGGAATATCAGTTTTGATTTAGTGCTCAAATCCAGTAATGGGACTAGAACCCACAAACTTCTGACTCAGGCAAAAGTGCCACCAACTAAGCCAGAGCTGATGTTTAAAAGGTGCCACTCCACTCCTGACTTTCTGCATAAGCCTACCATGGGGAACCTTCTCAAATGCCTTACTAAAATCCATGTATACTACATCCACTGCTCTACCCTCATCCACATGCTTGGTCACCTCCTCAAAGAATTCAATAAGACTTGTAAGGCAAGACCTACCCCTCACAAATCCGTGCTGGCTGTCCCTAATCAAGCAGAGTCTTTCCAGATACTCATAAATCCTATCCCTCAGTATCCTTTCCATTACTTTGCCTACCACCGAAGTAAGACTAACTGGCCTGTAATTCCATGGATTATCCCTATTCCCTTTTTTGAACAGGGGCACAACATTTGCCACTCTCCAGTCCTCTGGTACCACCCCCGTTGACAGTGAAGACGAAAAGATCATTGCCAACGGTTCTGCAATTTACTCTATTGCTTCCCACATAATCCTCGGATATATCCCGTCAGATCCGGGGGACTTGTCTATCCTCAAGTTGTTCAAAATGTCCAACACATCTTCCTTCCTAACAAGTATCTCCTCTAGCTTACCAGTCCGTTTCACACTCTCCTCTTCAACAATACGGTCCATCTCGTTCGCAAATACTGAAGAAAAGTAGTCATTCAAGACCTGTTCTATCTCTTCCGACTCAATACACAGTCTCCCATTACTGTCCTTAATCGGACCTACCCTCGTTCTCGTAATATCACCCCGCTGTGCAGTGCACTCTTTTCCCTGGCTCGTGCAGATACAGACTGTTCCGTCTGGTTCACTATCCTTTTCCTCTTTGATCGTTTTGTGGACATTTGTTGACTGAAGCTGAAGAGAAAATATTGACCAGAGCAAGCCTTGGCTGCGTCTCTAGCAACAACTGGCATTCTGCTCTGTTCAATATGTATTCCTTTTTATTTTGTGTTTAAACCTCGGAAGGAAATTAACAAAATTCCATGGTACTGCCGAATAAAGTCAAGCTATTTTGCAGATCACATTTGGCTGGTATTTAAGTGGTTTGATAACATTTTATCACCTTACATTCCATTCGTGTTAATTGTTTTGATGAACACTGCGACAGTAAGGCATGTTTTGATAGTCAAACGATTCCACAAGATCGGAAAAGGTCATGGCAAGGGACAGAATCAGAAGGACGCAGAGATGGAGAGCCAAAAGAAGTCAATAATTTCCCTGTTCAATATATCCGTCAGCTTTACACTTCTGTGGTTACTGTACGGTGTACCCTTCTTATCCCAAAACATTAAAAGAACAAGAGACTGGTTTGGAAAGAAACATATTTTACCATATGTCGCAGATATGCTCAAGGATTTCAGCTGCAACACCAATACATTATTTTATGCAGTGACTATGCCCAAGTTCCGAGTAAAGTTGAGAAATGCGGTGCACCAACTGGTCAAATAAGTCCTTCACTCCAGGGTGTCAGCAAAACAACTGAGAAAGGTCCGGAATTGGCCGCAGTGTTCCCAATTCAGGAATTGCGTATGTCTGGCCAGGATACCATCAGGACAAAGTGAGGACTGCAGATGCTGGATATCAGCATGGAGAGTGTGGTGCTGGAAAAGCACAGACTGTCAAGCAGCATCTAAAGAGCAGGAGAATCGATGAAGCTGGCAAATCCCTTTATCATGAATGAAAGGTTGATCCCCAAAACGTCGAATGTTTGCTCCTGTAATGTTGCCTGATCTGCTGTGTTTTTCCAGCATCACACTCAGGGTTCCATCAGCACAATCACATGGATTTGAGTATAGCACCCAGTGGTGGATGGGGACGGTAGTAACAGGATGGGTCACTATTCACCACGCTGCTATCTCTGAACGACTGACGGATTGACACATATGGGAACAAAAAAACTGTGAGGAGGAGGATGCCATTCATCCCAACGAGCCTGGGGTTGTGCAAAGTCGTGGGACAGAGAGCGAAAAACATAGAGAGGGCGAGAAAGAAAGTTAGATAGAGAGAGAGGAAGACTGACGGAGAGAGAGAAAAAAGACATGCAGAAAGGTGGATGGAGAGGAATAGACAAACTGGTACAGGGAACGACTGACTGGTTCAGAGAGAGAGACAGAGAGACAGACAGAGAGAAAAACAGAAACACACAGAGAGGGAAAGAGAGAAGGAAGGGGAAGTGAGAGTCAGAGGCAAAGATGAGAGATGGAGAGACACAGAAAGGGTAACGCAATGAAAGTCACCATTCCAGCTGGTGCCAAATTTCTCTCCACATGCTATGTCTCTCTCTCCCTGTCTCTCTCTCTCTGTCTCTCTCTCTCTCACACACACACACACACACACACACACAACACACACACCACACACACACACACACACACACACACACACACACACACACACACAC
>NW_025214601.1:24070-30427 GCF_004010195.1 Chiloscyllium plagiosum | reverse complement strand
CTCAGAGTCAAATTTGTTTTTAACCTCTTCAAATTCAATCCCGCTTTGCAAGGCTATTCCCTCAAGTTACAGTGATTTTACCTGCATAATTTATGAACTAACGCACATAGACACAGAATAGGCCTTGTTACTGCATAATAACGCATATAAAGATCCTCTAACGGTGAGGTACAAACCTCATGTGCTCTACCTACCAACCTGCGCCACATGGGCAGTGTCCAATTCACCTTCAACCATTTGGTTCGCTTCACTGTGCTTTCAAATGGCAGAATATGGCCCACCATCCTTTTGCCTCACATTTTGATTTGGCCTGTGAAAATGTCCTTTCTGGACATTAGGATATGCTTTTGGTTTTACCATTGAGCGTTCTTTTACATCTGATGTTTATTTTTAAAACTGCAGTCCTTAACGTTCGTAGTGCCTATCTCTCTCGTATTTTCGTTGGTAATTCCAGTTGTAGATATGTTGATACTCTTCTTTTTTTTCTTCGTTCCACTTCTCTGAAGTCAGTTTCTCAAATCCTTATTCTATCTCATTCCTTCAAAATTCCAAAACTTCCTTCACCTTTTACGCTTTTCTCTGTTCTTTGGAATTCTGTTTCTAACTGCTTCATCTCTTCTTCATGCTCAAACTATTTTAAGTAATTGCTTCATGGACAATTCCAATCACTTGCAGATTGGAGTGATCTCTCATATCCCACACATTCCAAATGACTTGACAAAATCTTATTTCCCTCTGTTTTCTTGGCTCTGACAGACATTTGCACCTCTAAATCATTTGGCAGTTGTCAGTTCAGCTTTGGTTAAGACTTTTAAATGTTTCAATGTTAATTCCTGTCTCTGCTTGGAGACAGCATAGTTGGAGCTACTTCGATTGCCATCTGATGTTTTCGTACAGCCTTTAATACTGGTCTCCATTCTTCTGCTTCTTCATGAATTACAGTCAACCACATCCAGATCGCATTGTCTGCATTCAGAAATGTTTCACAGAGCCTCCAAACCTTGCCACTCGTTGAACAGACAAGAGTGCACTCATCATGAAGTACATTTGTACATATGAGCTGTTCGGACTATTCACTTTCTCCTATATTCCTGATCAGATTTGACTCTCTTGTACTTAAGAAACTGTCGTCAGGTGAAAACTATTCAGTCCCAACTATCAATGAACAGTTAAAAAATGTATAAGTATGCTGCATACGTTATATACATTTATAAAGGTATTTTATACAGGCAATCAAATGACTCACAAAATGGTTAATTTTCCAACTTGACACAGAATAGGAGATTTTATCAAAAATAACTGATTTAAGACAAACAAACGTTAACAATTGATAAAGAGATGAACAATAAACACAATGAAACTTAATCAGTCCCCTCCTTAATCACGAATTATGCACACAAATCGGACAGATACAATCATTGTTTTTACACAAACCATCGTGAATGGAAAACTGAGTCAACATGAGCACATTCTACGAATCAAGACTCCACATTACAGAAGAGGAAAGAAGTAACTTCCTCAAATTGTCGGCAAAAACAACAAGAAATACCACGTAGCTGTTGACTGCAGTGAGACAGGAGATCATCAATTCCATAGCTGGTCAGTTGGACCTAGGTCATTGCTCGACATAGAAGTTCTTGTTTTTGAGTCTTTCGAAAGTTTGATCATTACTCACGAGAGGTTGAGTCAAAGATCTCTGTTTGCTAGGTTTTCAGAAATTTGTGCCTCACTACGGTTTAACAAGTTTGCAACAAACTGCAACTTAAAACCCCAAAAGTTGTTAAAACACTTGGTGTCAGCTTGCCTCAGTAGATGCTCAAAATCCAGCTTCTGCAAAAGTTAGATGCCTTTGTGTTACTAATATGTGAATACCTTTTAGTTCCACTTTCAAACTTGGAGTTGTGAAAAAAACTCACCTCCCTTTATTTACTGCACAGCAGTGTCCAAGCATACAACATTTCCCAGGTTCTCTCACAAAAGTAAAGCCTTTGAACCAGCATCTTCCGACTTTCTCTTCCAATTTCTGTATTTCACAATGAAACTATTCGGTTGTTTTGTAATTTGTCACTTTTATTTTTGTTCACCTGTGTGTAAAGGCGTATTTCTCAAACATTAAAAAAAAAATTCAATAAATCCTGGTGAGCGGGTAGTATATGTCCCAACAAAAAAATGAATTAAAATGTTGACAAAAATGTGACTTCAGTTCCATAACACTTTAAAAAAAACTTGCAATCATTTGTGAAATTGAACAAATTGACTTTCTTTTTAAATGTTATGGATTGTTTGAAAACCTTCTTTCCTCCCACCTACGGTCGAGGAGGCAACAAAACCAACAAAGGAAGCAGCTTAGCATTAGCATTTTAGCCTTCTCTTCTCAGTCTCTGGTCTCAGTATGAAATGGCGTACTTCTTATTCTGACAGCATCTTCCCCTTGCTTCAGATCAACATCCTTCCTGCAGCTATCCTACTGAGATTTGTCGGAAGTTTCTGTGCCTCAAAGAATATCACCACAGTCTTTGAACATGCAGTGAGTCACCAATATAATTGAGTGTAATCTGCGAAAATGGCCTGAAGGGAACAGAATGAAGACAGGGCACATGGAGACTCGGGAGGGTGTTACATGGTGACAAACAGAGCTCGGTCCTGACAATGTCCTCACTCGTTCTCCATACAGAGAAAAACACAGCTGGAAATAACTAGCAAAATCTCCAGGGTGAGTGGACTATATCAGTTTGATGGAACAAAGTGTGGGTGTGACCTTTAATCCATGATATGATTTCTCCGGGGACAGTATGGAAAGCAGCTTTTCACATCTGTCTCCAATGTCCACAGAGTAAAAATGCTTTGGGCTTGCATGCTGCTCACAGGAGAATCTCACCCACGAAATTAGACATTTCAAATTGAACGTTGCCACCTCACTGATGCTGAACTTTGCACCAATGACATGAAAAGAGGTGGACAACGGTCAAAGGAGGTACCAATATGCTCGGGCCAATGTTCAGGATCAGCCGTACGTTCTGTTCTCTGCAGCAGTTAAATAGGGATGTGATAGGTGCTGAGGAACTGCAGCAGGTCGTTGCAGTCTACCAGTGGTGCAGTTCAGCCTGTCCATGATGGAACTTTGTTGTATCAGGCACTGCGGGCCTGGCAGGACCAGCCTGACATCCAGTTCCAGTTGGCAAGCGTTGTGTGCAGCACACTATCATGCATTGTATAACTGACATTCCTGAAGATGCCAGTAGAAGATTCCTGAAGATCCCTGAGTTGCATTGTGGGTCAAAATGCTGCCTCCGTTTGTCATGTTTGCATTCCTTTCTGTTGGCTGGAAGTAAATTTTATGCTTTGATGTGTGTCATCGCTGACATCTGTGATGATCGCCTGCTGCACAATGTGAAACTGTGGGGCTCCATTGTGCACTGGGAACAAAGTAACAGTGACGTGGAGCAGGTGGTTATCTGGGATGGGGTTGAGAACAGGTAAACTGCCTGGACTAGTGTATGAACTGCCTGACTAGTGTATACACAGTGACTAGGGATTGTGCATGCGAGAAAGTGTCAGCCATGCCGGCTGTGTAACAAGAGCAGTGTGTCTTTGTGGCCGTTCCTGCTGAGGCTCAAAGCCAGATAAACGACTCTTCTCTGAGTGGAAGCAGCATTTCAAAGGCAGCGGGGCTGCAAGGGATGCTGGTCTTTGGGCGGTGAGTGGTGAGCTGTTCCAGGAACAGTACATGGTCAGAAGGGTGGAAAACACGCAAGACAAAGACACAATGTAAATTGTTGATGATGCATGCTTGGATAAAGTGTGGTAAGAAATCTCACCGGGCCTCATTGAGAGAAAAGCTCAGAAACTCAATTGAAAACAAATCCACAAGATTCAACCTATACTTTCTACTGCTTCATTTAACATTTTGAACAGTAAGCGATTTTCACGGATCAACTGCTTCATTTGACAAACCTTAACGTCAGCAAATTACTCTGGCTGTGAATGAATGACAGAGACGTTAATAACGCAGAGAGTTCATTACATGGCTTTATGACTTCAGCAACTTCCTTTGAGCAAGCAGAAAATTTTTAATTTCTCATGTGCTCAATATCATGGATCTAACTCAATCTGATCCTCTCCCTGGATGAGCGCTGACAATTAATGCTAGTCCTCATTTAACACTGATATCTATCCCAGCTCAGCGGCTCCTGTCCGCATCCGGAACCCACGCACTTTCCACGTGTGTCAGTGGGCACTGGTGCTGACAAGGACACCTGCTTATTTGACCTCTCAACCTTGGAATATTGATTACATTTGTCACTGGTCCACTGCAGCCTAGCCTGAGACTCACTCTGGCTCCTTCATGTCTGTGTTTGTCCCCATTTTGCAACACTGTGGCCTTGATATCCTGTTGAAACGCCATTGGGAGTCTGCGGGTGTTGTCTCCTCACAATGGGAGATGATACCGCGTGCCCCCAATGTGTGTGAGGTAGAAACCTGGAAACGGTGAACAGCATTTCAATCTGGAGCACATCTAGTTGCAGAATCAAAAAGGATGTACAGCAGGAAACAGACTTTTAAGTCCATCTTGTCCATGCCAACCAGATATCCTAACCTAATCCAGTCGCATTTGCCAGCACTTGGTCCATGTCTCTCCAAACCCTTCCTGTTCATGTACCCATCCAGATACCCTTTAATTATTGTCATTGCACCAGTCTCCACCACGTCATCGGCTAGCTCATTTCATCCACGCACTACACTGTGTGAAAAAGATGGCCTTTAGGTCCCTTTTGAAGCGTTCCACTCTCGCCCTAAACCTATGCCCTCGAGTTCTGGATACCCCCATCGCAGGGAAAAGAGCCTGTCCATTACCAATGCCCTCATTATTTTATAAACCTCGACGAGGTCACCCCTCAGTCTCTGAATCTCCAGCGAAAACAACCTCAATGTATGCAACCTTTCCCAATAGCTGAAATCACCCAACTCTGGCAACATCTTTGCAAATCTTTTCTGAACTTCTTCAAGTTTCACAACATCCTTCCGATAGGAAGAAAGCCAGAATTGTACGCAAAATTCCAAAAATGGCCGAACCAATGCCCTGTACCGCCAGAACATGACCCCCCAACGCCTATACAAAATGATCTGTCAATAAATGAAAGCATACCAACTGCCTTCTTCACTATCCTTTTTGCCTGTGACTCCATTTTCAAGTAGCTACGAACCTGCACAGCAAGGTCTCTTTGTTCAACAACATTTCCCAATCATTACCATTAAGTGGAGAAGTCCTGGTCTGATTTGCTTTTCCAAAATGCAACACTTCACATTTATCTAAATTAAACTCCATCCGCCACTGTTCAGCACATTTGTTCATCTGATCAAGATCCGGTTGTAATATAAGGTAACCTTCTTTGCTGTTCACGACACTTCCAATTTTAGTGTCATCTGCAAACTTACTAACTATACCACTTCTGTTCACAACCAAATCATTTGTGTACATAACGAAAAGCAGTGGACACAGCAACAGTCCTTGTGCACACCACTGTTCACAGGCTTCCAGTCTGAAAAGTAACCCTCCACTACCACATTCTGTCTTTTACCTTCGACACCGTTCTGTATCCAAATGGCAAGTTCTCCTTACATTGCATGAGGTCTAACCTTGCTAACCAGTCTCCCATGAGGAATCTTGTCAAATGTCTTACTGACGTCCACATAAATCAGTTTTCTTTGATGGTGAAAAACAGCGAATTGTCCAAATATAAAGAGGAAAGTAATCTTGAGTAATTGAAAGATCCGTCCAATGAAACTGTCAGTCGAGCTCTTGATTCCTGCAGTGAATTAAGATGTCTGTTTGGACTGAATCGTATTCACCACAGCCTGAAATAGATTGTACAGAAAAATAAACAAACTAAATACAGACATAAATAAGGTGGAGGTAATCGCTCAATAATCATTGACTAAGATAACCAAGAAAAGTGAAGAAGCTTACCCAATCAGCTCCAAATCTGTGCAAATCTGCACGAGTTGAGTGACAGGGCTAACAAACTGATCTGTGAAGGAACTTGATCCCAGATCCTGAACTTTCAATGAGGGGTTTGTACTGACAGCACTGTTGAGCTCATGAGCTCAAGAATCAGTGAGACCGACGTCATACAAGCTGGGCAGAATGGAAAGAGAAATGAAAACAATCAGAGTAAACCTCCAATGTTCATTAAAACCACGAACACTGATTATAGTAATAAATTGCATTGTTTGTTAGTAAAACAGTGTCTATTTAAAGTGTCTTTCTGAAGTGTGTATTTAAATCAATTCTTGATTGGAGTAACCATGTGCAATGTGACATCAATTCATAGAAACACAATCTCACAGAGACAGGTA
>NW_025214601.1:21791-23142 GCF_004010195.1 Chiloscyllium plagiosum | reverse complement strand
GTTTTGTAGGGGTGGTGCTGAGAGATAAATAGAAGCCGCAGCCGCTGCTGAAGACACCAAAAATGCTGCACGTAATATCATTTCTGCCCGCAGATAAAATTAAATGCACTACTTCCACCCACCCACCACCTGCATCCTCCCCGCTCCACACCCCACTCCCCCACCCCCGACCACCAAAGTGCAAATGGAGCAGGAACAGACCATTTGGTCCCTTTGCTTGCATCATCATTGAATATGATTGGGGCTGATCAGTTGGTGTTTTCAACTCAACATTCCCATCTACCCTCAGTAACTAAGATTTTGTTCGGCAAAGGAAAATATCTAACTTTGACTTGAAATATTCAATGACCACCTCCATCACGTTTTGAGACAGAGAGTTCCAAATTTACAGAGCTCTCAAAAGAAACTTCTCCTCATCTCCCTCCAAAAAGTGCAGCCTCTAATTTTAAAACAGCACCCCCTTATTCTGAATTCACCCAAAAGAACCACCATCCATTTAACATCCACCATCAAGACCATGAGGAATTTATACACTTTGATCAATTCACTGACAAACCCATCTAAACTCCAGAGAAAGGAAGTCAAATCCGCCCATCTACCTTTATAAGACAAGCTCCTCATTCAAAGTATTAATGTAATAAATCTCAACTGAACCACCTCTAATATCTTTGCATCCTTTTTAAAATAAGACTGCGTTAGAGTGAATTGCGCCTGCAACTGTTCAACAGAGGTTATTATAGTTAAATTAAAGAAAAGTCTTTAATTAATCAACCTTACACCAAATGAACTGATGCAGCCGCGAGGTCACTGCCAGTGGGAATTCTGAAACAACAGTTTATGCCATCACATCATTGCAGAGAGGCCATGGGACCAGAAGCTGTTTGGATACAGGGAGATGATAGATATTGAAAAGCAACTTCCCTTTGGGTGGTACGGTGGCTTAGTGGTTAGCATTACTGCCTCATAGCATCAGGGACCGGATTTGACTCTAGCCTTTGGTGACTGTGTAGAATTTGGGCTGAAAATGTGTTGCTGGAAAAGCACAGCAGGTCAGGCAGGATCCAAGGAGCAGGGGAATCAACGTTTCGGGCATGAGCCCTTCTTCAGGAATGAGGAAAGAGTGCCAAGCAGGCTAAGATAAAAGGTAGGGAGGAGGGATTTGGGAGAGGGGCATTGGAAATGCGATAAGTGGAAGGAGGGTAAGGTGAGGGTGATAGGCTAGAGTGCGGTTGGGAGCGGAGAGATCAGTAGGAAGATTGCAGGTCAAGAAGGCGGTGCTGAGTTCGAGGGTTGGCACTGAGTCAAGGTGGGAGAGGGGATATGAGGAAACTGGAGAAATCTGAGTTCATCC
>NW_025214601.1:19018-21052 GCF_004010195.1 Chiloscyllium plagiosum | reverse complement strand
GACGGTCCAGGTAAATTTGAGGTCGGGGTGGAAGGTGTTGGTAAAGTGGCTGAACTGTTGAATCTCCGAGTGGGAGCACGAGGCAGCGCCGATACAGTCATCGATGTAGCGGAGGAAAAGGTGGGGAGGGAAATATATCAGCCTTTTCCAATACATGCAATGCAGTGGGACGGCCGGTCTCTGGCATTGAGCATTCAGGGAGCAGCTTGTACTGGATTAAAGTGTATACAATGTCAGACACTTCGCACCGGCATTCGGGATTGGTGCACATGAATTGAGGTTCTGAATATGTACGACTGTCATAAAAATCAATACTGTCCTGAATTCATCCAAATCATCAAATATATATATATATATATATATGAATTCAGGGACAGTATTGATTTTTATGACAGTCATACAAATTGCATGTATTTGAA
The DNA here is from genome assembly GCF_004010195.1 of Chiloscyllium plagiosum. Taxonomy (NCBI): domain Eukaryota; kingdom Metazoa; phylum Chordata; class Chondrichthyes; order Orectolobiformes; family Hemiscylliidae; genus Chiloscyllium; species Chiloscyllium plagiosum. Next base: position 20,633 of record NW_025214601.1, on the reverse strand, counting down.
AAGGCTGATATCAGCGTCAGGGCTTAAATCCTGGAATTTCTTGGTGATGAAAGGGAATAAATATTTCAACTAATTTTTTTGAAGATCAGGCGATGGCCGCTGTTTACAAACATGTCGAGGAGAACGAGATCCTATATACCATGTGCTACAATGCTTCACACTACTGGATGCTCGGTCTGTCACTGGGTCCCTTCTTCACACAAACAGACAGGAAACAGCAGCAGGTCCCAAGACCATTACCCAGCCTTATTGTATCCACTTGTATCCCCTTATATATATATAAAACTCCCCTAAACATTCCCAACGGTAGGATAATGATCCAACATCAGATTCTTCAGATTTATCGCACAGTTAATAAAGTTCAGAACCAGGAATTTAAAACTGAATAAAATTGGAGCTCTGGATATATTTTCCCAGTGGCCCAGTCATAAACAATCTTTTGTACCATTGTTAGTTTTCCAATTCCCAGGACTTTGCTCAGTGCTGCTGAGCTTTCAGCGCTCGAGTTTCGGAAAGAACAGTTGGTGTGGAACAACTTATCAGGTCCGGTTTTTTTCCAGTACTCTGTGGAGATGTTTCTCTCACCACTCTTTATGGTCTCAGCCTCTTGCTAACAGTTCATGTTCTACAAGTGTGCCATCTCGAGCATTCGAAATAACCGATAGCTCAGCACCAACCAGCTTGGAAATCTTCATCTTCTCCTTTATGAGGATAGTGTTCACTCGCAGTGTTTCAGTTTGGACACGGAGCATCTCCTTGTGTTTCTGTTGCACAACTTCAAGTGGAACTGACAGAAATTTGTTATCCATGTTAGTTATACTATCATTGATAGAAAACGAAAATTCTAAATCTCTTTACACAGAAGACAGTAAAATGTTGCATGATGTGTACAGATTCAATAAAGATTTGTGCAGGAGTTAAGAGTCCATCATGAAAACGTCACTTGTAAGTGAAGCATTATTGAGAAAGAATTCAAAGTCTTTAGTTTTGTTCATGAAGATTTTTATGAAGGTGATATATTCCCTTCAAGGTGTATAATAAGGCTTATAACAGATATTATCTTCCAAATTTTCACAGGTAACTCACCTCATGTCTCCCAAAGCCTACCTATAAACTGCAAGCCGATCTGTGTGAATGGAAATCTCTCAGTTTGTTTGGATTAGTGCAAATGTTGGTTTGGACCACTTGTATCACCTTCAATATTCAGGTACCTACCATGGACATAGAAGATGCACTGCCCCAATTCACATGACTCTTCAGACTGAACCTTCAGTTTGGAAGGACAAAGGCAGCAGATGAATAGGACCAACACCACAAATGAATTCACAGTCACTGTGTCAAATGTTCTCATTTTCAAATATTAAGCATGACAGAGATAGAAATAATTAACCACATTCAACAAGATGTGGAAGGGTGTGTTTAGCAAGTGACACTGAATAGGCCAGGACCCTCATCCCACTGCTGAAGAGTTGCTCACATCAGAAAACTATTTCATATTATTAATATCATTGATGGTTGGTGTAGTACATGTAGAGAAGAGGTATCCATCTGGAAATTAAGAAGGTCACAAATAAACCCGCATGTAATTCAGCTGAAAAACCTTTATTCCAGAGAG